>NW_025336442.1:2154438-2233612 GCF_004798865.1 Varanus komodoensis
GATAATCAGTTTCGTCCAAGAGAGCTTGGAGTTGTCCCGCCACCACCTGCTCTAGCACCTTGCCCAGAAACGGGATGTTGGCCACCGGTCTATAATTGGCGGCCACCTCTGGATCCAGGGATGCCTTCTTTAGGACTGGCCGGACTACCGCCTCCTTTAAAGGGGCAGGTACCCAGCCGTCTCTTAAAGAGGCATTGACCACCTCCAGGATCCAGGTCCCAATCCCGTCCTTGGCTTTCTTCAGTAGCCAAGATGGGCATGGGTCTAGTAAGCAAGTGGTAGGACGTACTTGTCCAAGCACCTTGTCCACATCATCAGGCCGCAACAACTGAAATTTATCCATTAATTGTGGACTCGATGGCGTTGATGGCGTCTCCCCAGTAGAATCTGATTCAATAGCAGAATCAAGCTCGTGGCGAATCTGAGCGATTTTCTCCCTAAAATGCTCGGCAAAGTCATCACAGCGGGCCTTCGAGGGTGGCACAAGTTCTTTCTTCAGGCCCGGATGTATCAGCCCCTGCACCACCCGAAAAAGCTCCGCCGACGGCATTGTGAGGAGGCAATGGAAACGGAGAAGAATTTCTTCGCCGTCCTCACCGCCACAGCATAGGCCCGATAATGGGCTCTCAAGTGTGTTCGGTCAGAATCACCCCGTGATCTCCTCCACCTACGCTCTAGACATCTCCCCACCTGCTTCATTGCCCGTTAATTAAGGTTCATGCCCATGTAGGAAATGGAACTCTGATTTCCCAAGTCCCAGTCTAGCTCTCCAACCACTATACATCACTGCTTCTCCAGGCCTCCAGTTTGGCCCTAGAAATGTCAGGGCTTGTGCCTCTCCGGGATTTGAATCCAGATTCCTGTGTCCAGCCTCGTGACTCTCTCTGGCTGCCCATGGCTAAAACCCTGTCCCCATCTCTTACATAGGTATGTGGAACTGGTCAATGCCGACAGCATCTTTGAGCACAACGAAAACTTCTTCACCTTGTTCTCTGATCCTCGGAGCACCCGACTGGCCAGGATCCATTTGAGGGAAGACATTGTCCAGGATCAGGACCTAGAAGCGATCCGAAAACAGGTACTCTGGTGATGATTTGCCCTGTCTTTGCTGTCAGCAGCACCTGGAAGCTGGCCCCTGAATGCCAGCTGTCGAGCACAGGGGCAGATTTCAGTCCCAGGTGCCCAGTGCAGCCCACCTGGGTTTCTCCAGGTGCCAGGCTCCCCTTGCCCGCCCCCACCAGGCCCTGCTTTCCTCCTGCTCTGCCTCTCGCTCAGGGGTTTCCAGGTCTAGCTGGGTTTCCCCTGGCCGCACCCGTTGAAAACCAGATCTGGCATTTTCCATCTTTACATGGTGAGACTCCTGGCAATCGAATGGATCTAATGGCCCCGTCCAGACTGAGGCTCCGCATAATGCTTTGCACTAGGGCAGGGAGCTGTGCCTTGTTCCGGGGCGGGGAACCCTTTTCCTGCTTCCCTCTGCCAAGCGACTGTGAAGGTGGCCATCCAGCTTAGAGGGAACGGGGAAGGCTGTGGGAGTGGGGCAAGGGCCTGGGACCTTGGCTCCGTGCGCCCCAGCCCCACGCCACGCTGGCCCTTTATCGTGTGCGAGCCCTCGCAGCTCATGCCCCCCACCCCCGGTCCATCTCCCGTAGGACCTCATCGAGCTCTTCCTGACGAATTGCGAGAAGCTAACCGCCAAGACCCTCCAGACCCTGGGCAGCTTCAGCTCCACCCTCGTCTCCCTCAGCCTTTTCGGCTGCACCAACATTTTTTACGAGGAGGAGAACCCCAGTGGCTGCGAGGATGATTTGAACCCCACCCGCCAGGTGCTGGTCAAAGACTTCACCTTCGAAGGCTTCCGCCGCCTGCGCATCCTCAACTTGGGCCGGATGACCGAGGGGGTGAATGTGGAGGGCCTGCTCAGGCCACTGGCCTCCCTCACGGCGCTGGACCTCTCCGCCATCCAGCTCAACGACATCCTCTTCCTGACCCAGTGGAAAGACAGCCTGGCGTCGCTGGTGCTTTACAACATGGACCTGTGTGAGGAGCACATCCAGGCCATCGCGCAGCTGCGCAAGCTCAGGTCAGCGAGCAGTGCCTGCCCCCTTGTCCTCACTCCCCTTGGGCCATTTTGGACCTCTCCCTGCCCACCTTATGGTCCGCATTCTGCGTGGCAGTGGCAATGCCTTGTGGGGAAAAGTAGGGAGGATCCGCCCACAGCAGCGGGGGTGTTGAACCTTTCGGCCGCCGGCTGAGACCACGCTGCAGAAGGCCTCGGGGGCCGCCCCCAAGGGTGGGCAGAGCTGAGGCAAAAGAGGCAAGGCCAAGAGTGCCAGCCTGTCCAGCGCAGGCACAAGCCTTGCTGCAGGGGAGGGAACGCTCAGGAGCAGGGGACCAGCTCCTAGAGGGTCAGGCCCCTTCCCTGTTCCCCATCCTTTCTCCTCAGCACTGATTTGCTGGTGTTTTCCTGGCTATCATGCAGTTTCCCCCCAATTCTGAATAGCTGGAGTGCCTCCCCTCACATTTGGATGCTGGCAGCACGAACTTCAAAGGACTGGGCCTGTCTGTCTTTTTGGCGAACTGTGGCTTGGCCGGGTTTGGTCCCAGACCTGAGGCCTAGTAACTTGTTTTAGAACAAAAGCTGATGTGCTCACAGAGCCACCTTCTGCCCCAAGCTTTCTGCACCCTTTGCACAGCTGCGGTGGCATTGCGACTCGCCCCAAGCCGTGCTTGTCTCCCACCGTGTGTGACGAGAGCTTGTGGTGCGTGAGGCGTTCTTCCGGCTCACCTGCCGCATGTGATCTGGGTCCGCAGCTGGTGATGTGCTCTTCCCTCCTCGGTTGTTGCAGGCACCTGGACATTTCCCGGGACCGCCTGTCTAGTTATTATAAATTCAAGCTGACGCGCAGGGTTCTGAACCTCTTTGTGGAGAACCTGGGAAGCCTCACGTCCCTGGACATCTCAGGCCACACCATGCTGGAGAACTGCACTTCCCCATGCCTGGATGAGAGAGTGGGCCAGACCAGGTGAGGCGGGCAGGGCCCGCAGGGTGAGGGCTGTGAATCTGACCGTGGCTGGATCTCCACGGCGCGACAGCCCACAGTGCTTGCTCTGGCTTGTCCCAGAAGTGGCAGGTAGGACCCTTTTGCTGCACAAAAGGCCTTCTCATGGAGAGGAAAACCGCTGGGACAGGTGGGTGTGTTGGCACTGATCCGCCCCACAGGCTGCATTGCTGTGAAGCGAGGAGTGGCCTGGTGCCTTGCAGCCCAGGCCCCACCTCTGCCTCGGGCTTCGGGTCCTGGCCGAGCATCCCTCCCCGTCCTGTTGCCTTGCCTGCTGGAAAATGCGTGTGCTGTGGCTGGCGTGCTCGCTTGGCCTGCCCGGTGAGGGTGGGCAGCCCCACCCCGATGGCAGCCTTTTCGTGAGAGCACTCATGGTGTCCAAGTGCTCCCACCAGCCCAGAAAGTTGGGAGGATGGGAATGGGGTGTAGCTGCAGGCTGGAACTCATGCTCTGCACGCAGAAGTCCTCAATTTCCCTCTCCTGGTGGGGGGTTCCTAGTGAACGGTGTCTTGGGTTCCCAGAACTGAGACCTCGGAAACCATGTTGTTTCCAACGTGGGCATTGTTGGGCCGGATTGACCTGTGGTCTGCCCTGTTCTTTTGTGTATTCCTCCAGCACCAACCCAGAAATCAGCAGCATCACCCCCTTCCGGAGCCTGAAGCGACCACTCCAGTTCCTGGGCCTCTTCGAGACCTCTCTTTGCCGTCTTTCACATATTCCAGCTTACAAGGTAAAGCCAGAACTAGAAGACGTAGTATAGATCTCCATCCACCAGAATAACGTGAGACGCCGGGAGCTGCCTGAAAAATTGTCCATGTTAAATCATGCAGCAGTGGCAGCCGACTCAGGGCAGGGCGGGGAGGCGTTTGGGACTTCAGCTCTCAGCCACCTTGGCTATTGGCAGGGAGGCAGCGGCTTCTTGGTGCTGAAATCAGAAACATCTGGAGATCTGCCGTCTGCCCAGTTTACCCAAAAGTGCTCAAGAGCAGAGCTGGAGGGGGCCGTGGAGGCCATCAGGTCCACCCCCTGCTGTTGCAGGACACCAGTTCACACCATCCCTCTTGGAGGGCTGTCCAGGGTCTGTTTGAATGTCTCTAGGGTGGGAGAGCCCACCACCTCTCCAGGCATCTTGTTGTAATTCTCACAACACCCCTGCTAGGTAGGTCACTATCCCCATGCCGCGAGTAAGGACGCAGGCGTTCATGTGTAGCTGAGGTGAACCTTAAGCGTATTTTTCATGAGCCGTAATGAAGTTTGTCCTCTGAGTGGGCGCCGTTGCGCCGTGTCCCCGGGCACCCAGAAATCGGGCCCGCTCTGCTCCGCCCGGCTCCTCCCTCACAAGCATCCCTGGGCTAGGTGAGGCAACTTCCAGGGGAGCGCAGGGAGGGCCTGCTGTGCCCTCAGAGCCCTTCTGGAGCTTCCGCTCCCCAAAATCGCTGCTCAGGGTGTGGCCGCCTCCACCACGTCAGCGGCCCAGACCGCAATTTTGTGCGGCTGCCCCGAGGCATTGCAGCCTGAGGGAGCGCCCGTTTCAGCGTGGCTGCATTTGGCCAGTTCCCGCTTGGCCAGTTCATTTCTGGGCATTCTCGTTCTTGGTGCCAGGTGACTGGGGATAAGAACGAAGAGCAGGTGCTCAACGCCATCGAAGCTTACACCGAACACCGCCCCGAAATCACCTCCCGAGCCATCAACCTCCTCTTCGACATCGCCCGCATCGAGCGCTGCAACCAGCTCCTGCGAGCCCTCAAGGTGTGGCCAGGCTCCCTGGGGGTGCGTTGGCTTTGCTGCAGGGACCGGTGACGCTTTGGCTCAGCGGCACGCCTGCGGTTTGGAGAGGGTGCCCAGGCTGTCCGGGGGTGGGGCATGGGAAGCTCCGTCCGATCACGAAGCGGGCATCTCCCAGGAGGCAAAATCAGCTGCTTATGTATTTCAGTCTCGGATCAGGACAATGTAAAATATAAGGATGAAATATCCAAGGCTATATTTCGTGTGACTATAAAGCAGAAAGTGAGATTATAAATGTACATTACAATTTTAGAATAGCATTCTGTCAGGATAAGCAGGAGCAGCTGCCGCTCTCGCTGTACCTCAGCCGGAGGGACTGTTCTGAGCCAGTAAAAGTAAGGTGAAACAGACGCTTCCTGTAAAAGTAGAGCAATTAAGGTGAATTGAGGATCATAATGAAAGGAGCAGCTCATTGCTCATAGATCAGCCTCCTTGTTACTTTTTCAGTTGCAGATTATATTTAGAATGGAATACAATTCGGCGGGGGGACTAGGCATCCAGTGTGGTGTAGTGGTTAAGAGCATGGGACTGGGACTCAGACGATCTGGGTTCGAGTCCCCGCTCGGCCATGGAGCCAGCTGGGTGACTTTGGGCCAGTCACAGACTCTCAGCCCAACCTACCTCACAGGGTTGTTGTTGTGAGGATAAGATGGAGGAGGAGAATGATGTAAGCTGCCTTGAGCCCTTTGTAGGAAAAAGGCAGGATATAAACAGAAAATAAATAAATCTCTGGGAAGACCACAAGTGGCCATAAATGTCACTGCCCACCCCCTCTGCTTCTTCCCCACTCTGGGAACCAAAAGGTGTGCCCGTTCTGCAACACGGCGCTCTGGGGCGCTGGATGCGTGCACAGACAGACCAGGCCCTCACAGGGGCTTGTGGCCTCTCTGCATAACCAGAGGAGGCAGGAAGGAAAACCGCGTGTCATAACGGCAGGTTTTGCGGCCTGTTTCTGCAGCTCGTCATCACCGCACTCAAGTGTCACAAGTACGACAAGAACATCCAGGTGACAGGCAGCGCCGCCCTCTTCTACCTCACCAACTCAGAGTACCGCATGGAGCAGAGCGTCCAGCTGCGGCGGCAGGTGATCCAGGTGGTGCTGAACGGCATGGAGTCCTACCAGGAAGTGACCGTAAGCACCTGCTCCATCGGCTCGACATGGCAGCTGGGCCGTCTTCGCAGAGGGCACCCCCTGCCCCAAGGCCTCCCCGAGCGGGTGCAGCAGCAGGCTGCAGCCCATGCCTCATAGAAGCCCCTTGCGGTGCCCCGATGCGGCAGGGCCCCGACTCCCCCTTGGTCGCTTCCACAGGCAGCCCCTCCTGCCAGTCCCGCCACACATGGAGGGACACGCCACCCGCACAGCAGAGGTTTGGTGCTTCCAGAAACGAGGGGAAACCTCGCATTGGCCGGTCCTGTGGGAAGGAGGGGGTCATGTAGGGGAAGCGCCCCGTTGTCTTGGAGCAGAGAGGATGGCAAGGAGTCCTTCGGGGGATTGGGGTTTTGAGGCCAGGAGTCTCCCCAGGAGGAAAGGAGAGACGGCTCCCGCCCGTAGAGGGGACCCTGCGGCCTGGGCTGGAGAACCGGAGAGTCTGTGTGGGGCTGCAGTCCCCTGGCTCTGTGCCCTGGCAGAGCACTGTTCTCCGTCGGACGCCCAGGGCCTGTAGCTGGAGCTAAAATAGGTTTGGGGCCTGTTAAGCCAGCAAAGGTGTGAGGTGGATGGGGCCAGAAGAGCCGGCTGTCCCTGGCTCGCCACTGCAGCTGGCGCTACCTCCCCGTGACCCCAGTGGCTCTTCCTTCTCCCGCGTGGAGCCTTCCGTGCGAGTTCGCCCTGCCCCAAAGGCTCCCCTGCGATGGAGCTCTTCCCCCACCCCTGCGCTGCCGCCAGCAGTGCTTTGCGAAACCAGGGACGGAGAGAGGAATGCTGGAGCCCTGAGGGGGCCTGGGAGGATGCTAAGGGGGTCCTTGTGGCTTGGGCCCCCACGTTCCGGGGCTCTGCTGTCCCAGGGCAGACTCCCAACTGTGCCCCAGTTGAGGGATTCCCGGAGCAAGGCAAGCCGGCTCTGAGCCAGCGTGGGAGCCCGGGCAGGCACCCCGGGCCCACAGCTGCTTCTGGTCGGCAGCCGCTCCTGCCTTCCTCTTCAGGTGCAGCGGAACTGCTGCCTGACCCTGTGCAACTTCAGCATCCCGGAGGAGCTGGAGTTTCAGTATCGCCGGGTCAACGAGCTGCTCCTGAATATCCTCAACCCGACGCGGCAGGACGAGTCCATCCAGCGCATCGCCGTACACCTCTGCAACGCCCTGGTGTGCCAGGTGGACAACGACCACAAGGAGGCCGTGGGCAAGATGGGATTTGTCATGGTTGGTATGGCCCTCCAGACGGCCCCGAGCAGCTCCCCGTGGCCCTGGCGTGCCCCTCCTCTCCTCTCCTCTCCTCTCCTCTCCTCTCCTCTCCTCTCCTCTCCTCTCCTCACGATGCATTCATTCCAGCTGGGCTGCCGGGCTTCTTTCACCCCAAGGGCCACATCCAGTTTCAGGGAAGCTCCCAGCACTTGCGTTCCGGGGCTGCCTTTTCTGGGACAGAAACCCGCTGGGCCGGATCCAGGGCTAGCACTGGTTTTTGTCCTGCCCGGAGCCCTGCAGGGCTCCCCGGGACACTCTGGAACACTCCCTTTTGCCCTCTTCAGTGTCAGAGTTCCAACTCTGCAGTCCCAACACCCTCCCTGGATAATAATATTGAGTGCTTAATTAATTAACTTCTTCCTGTCTTACGATATGCATCTACTCAGCAGTCCCTCCCTAATATAAACAACACCTTGACGAACCCTGTCCTTTGGGCATCGTTTCCTGCCTGAAGTTCATGGGCCTCGTGTCTGACTAATGTTTGCTTGTTTTCTGCCCACAGACAATGCTGAAACTGATTCAGAAGAAACTGGTGGACAAAACGGTACGATCCTGCCCCCAGAAAGAGCCGTGGCTTTCTGGACCGTATGCTTTGTCCCTTACAGCTGAAGCCCTTTTCTCTCTCCTCCGCTCTGGCAGTGTGACCAGGTGATGGAGTTCTCCTGGAGCGCCTTATGGAACATCACGGATGAGACCCCCAACAACTGTGAAATGTTCCTCAATTACAGCGGCATGAAGTTGTTCCTCGAGTGCTTGAAGGTGTGCAAAGTCTGGGGCTTTAAAAAATGGAAAAACTTATAAATACATTGCAAAGTAGATTTGGAGGCCTCGCTTTGTGGCTCCAGTCCTGCCGACGCGTCCGCCGGAGGCTCCTTGCAGGACTGCCGAGTGCTCAGGCACGCGGCTCTTGCCGGTGGCCACGCAGCCCTATTTTGGCCACGCGATACGCACTGCCACACGTGGGTTGACTAGCTAAGGAAGCGAGCGATAGATCCCTGAATTCGACATGCTCCCATTTTGGTGGGGGCCTCAGTTAAGCGCTTCGCTTCCTCGCTTTGAAATTGTCGGGACCCAGAAGGGTGGCCCCTGGACTGAGTGGTGCCTGCAAGGCCCCAAAGACACTGGGACGCAGCAAGAGCGCAGCTGGGTCACAACAGCGCGCGAGAGGCTGCCCTCCAGCCAGCCAGAGTAAAATGACTGCCAAGTCCTATTGATTCGTATCCACCCAAAATGGAAGCACGTGTTCTGAAAAATGCAGTTGAAAATGTGCTCCTTATTTGTTTAAGAAATGTCACAATTTAACCTGGGCTGTAATTTGAAAGCATGGGAAAGGCGAGGGAAGAAGCTCAGTGGCTTTCTGTGCCAAGAAAACCGCGATGCAAAGCACTGCCATCCAGGAACAGTGGAAAACCATCTGCAGCAGGGACGCTGGCCCTCCCCGTCTTTTCCATCCAGGCAAAGGATCTCCACGTCCTCCCCAGCCTCCGATTTGCAATGCGCAGGCGCTGTGCCTCTCACCTGGGGAGTGCCTTTGTTATCCTCACCGCCTCGGGTGGGGGTTTGCATGCAGCAGTTACTCCGGCTTCCGTTTGGATTTCATAGCTGCCTCTGCTTTATTCCCCAGGAATTTCCTAACAAGCAAGAGCTGCATCGGAACATGCTGGGCCTTCTGGGAAACGTCGCAGAGGTGCAAGAGCTCCGTCCACAGCTTATGACTTCACAGTTCATCAGCGTTTTCAGGTGAGTGCATCCCTCACGTCCCCGAAGGATGAAAAGGTGGCCAAATGCTGCTGTCTCCAGCACTTAAAACTTTTGTTCTGCCCTGTTGTTGCGAGAGCTGGACCCTTCCGCCAGGAATTACCTTGAGGACGATAACCTAAAGAAAGACTGGACAGCCTTCGTGCAGAATCAGCTAATATGGGATGGGCAGCAGGGTTTATGGTGGATGCCGGGAGGACTTGCATAAGGTCAGCAAGGATTTCTGACTCCCGGTAATTTACCAGTGCAAGCAACATGGTGTATTGACGCCTCTCCTCCAGGCTCCCTAAATTATACTTCTGTGCTGAAAGAGGTATGGGGTGAGCAAGGCCTTGGAGCAAATGGGCAGGGCTTGAGCTTGGACTTGGGCTTGGCAAAATTTACTGAGTCATAAAGAGATCAGACAGATCGGATCAGGCCAGGCTTCTAACTGAATGAAACCACCACTACTACAGCACACAGTGAATGCGTTAGTTGCTTTTTTTGACAGGCACACTAGTCTGGCTTACCTTCGTTGTATATTGTGCAGTATCCCCCACCCAGTTTCTTCGATGCGCTGAGAGCCATCACTTAACTCTGCCCCCGTGTCGCTCCACTGCTGTGCCCAGTCACCGCTTTGAAAATCCAGTGGCAAAAGCAACCCTTACCAGCTGCCTCAAATATCAGGTCAACCAGGAGGCTTTGGCTTAAGGCTGTTTGGGTGTGTTCTGTGGCAGCAACCTGCTGGACAGTGAGGCAGACGGGATCGAGGTGTCCTACAACGCATGCGGCGTCCTCTCGCACATCATGTTCGATGGTCCGGAGGCCTGGATGATTTGCGAGCCCCGCCGAGAGGACGTTGTGGACCGGATGTGGGCGGCCATCCAGCGCTGGGATGTTAATTCCAGGAGGAACATCAACTACAGGTGGGGGGGACCAGGTGGTGGCCCTGGAGGTGGGAGGGGCTTTGCCCTCCTCTGGCCTGTGGGCACCTTTTGGAATTTGGGGAGCCGCTCCGAACCCTGCCGACCACGGCAGAGTGCCGCTTCGGTGCCTGGCAATGTGGCATCTGCGGATTTTAGGCAATGGCGTGTTCCGCAAATCTTCTGTTTGGTCTCTGTTGGACACTTCAGGCTGCCCCGTGCCAGCCTCCTATTTTTTTCAAGTGCAAATCTCAGATAAAATCTCAAATAAAATTAAAACCAAGAGGGGCAGGGAGCCCCTGTGTGCTTCTGATAGCAAAAGGAGCAATATTACAGAATCGGGAGGCTCCGCCTGCCAAGCAGTGGAGGGCAGGCCTGGCAGTGCCTTCTCTCTGCGTGGCCCATCGACGGACACGCCACATGCACGCACCACCCTCGCCGGGACGTGGCCTTGGCCGCCTGGCCCACTCCTGCTGGAGGCAGCGTATAATTGCTGGGAGGTTGTGGGAGTTTCCTACAGCATCGTGTGTCTGTGTCAGAAAAGGAGGGCTTCTTGGGTGCGGGGGCTCCGGGGGTGCAGCTTGGGGAGGGTGGGCCAGCAGAGCAGGCTGCTTGAGCTTAGCGCTCTGACTGCCAGGAATTGAACCTTGAGGCGCTTCGCTGTTTGGAAGAGGGTAAGAAGCTGCAGAAAAGCCACCGCGCAGTCGGTGCTGGGGAGGCGGACGTGGCTGTTCGGGAGAGCAAAGGGGCCAGGTCAGTCCCTGCTTTTTGCGGGAGATGCACCTTCTCAAACAAGCCCAAAGCCCTTGAGGTGGATCCCAGAAGATGCAGTTAGACAGATCACTTGGGTGTCTCCTCACGGGATGGATGCTTTTATCTGAAAGCTGGTGATTGGCATTTTTCCCCCAGAGCAAGCTTCAGATGCTGGGTTTGGTTTCCACTCCCCTACCCATCCTGATCCCCACAATCTCCCCTCCCCCCTCCCTCCCCTCTGCCTCTTGCACAGGTCTTTCGAGCCAATCCTTCGACTAATTCCTCAAGGCATCTCTCCAGTCAGCCAGCACTGGGCTTCTTGGGCTCTCTACAACCTCGTTTCTGTCTACCGTAAGTCCCTCCCTGAAGATGCTGTGCTTTTCCACAAAGGCAGTTTTGTTTGACAATGCATGAATTCGTTTTAATTAATCTCACCATGTCCATGTGACGCAAGCCTGCACTGACATCTTCCGTCGCTAGATAGCAGATGCCCCGACCTGGCACATCGCTTTGCAGCCCATGTGGCTTGAGAACCGGGAGGAAGAGGAGGCTGGGCTCTGTCCCTGTGCCCTCCCTCCAGGAAACCAGCCTCCTCCTCAGGGGGCTCTGGGAACGCGCCGTGGCAGGAGCCGTGCTGGGCAAGCCGGCAGGTGTAGATCTATTCAGACAAGACAGGCACGGGGGGTCTCGGTACGTTTGCCTGCAATCTTTGCTGCATCGTTATAAGAGCTTGTCCAGCCTGTGTTCCATTTGTGGAAGCCATTTGTGTTCAGGGGTGTGCGCAAGTGTGCAGTTCATGGAAAAGGGGCATCTCTTTTCCATCCATCTTTTATTTCTCCTCTTTTCTCCTGATGGGAGTTCCTTCCAACCCTCTGTCTGGAGATGTTGATCCCTTCTTAAAGAGCAAAACAAAGTCGCTTTTACAGAGTGGGGTTGAGAGCAATGGGAAATTCAAGCCAGCCTGTGTTGTTCCCATTTGCAGCGGACAAATACTGCCCCTTGCTGATCAAAGAAGGTGGCCTCCTCCTCCTGAGAGACATGATCAAAATGGCGTCGGCACGACCAGAGACAAAGGAAATGGGACGGTAAGTTTCATGGGACCAAGCGAGTCTTCCAAAGACATAAGGATGCAGACCTTGCTTTGCAGAACAAGGAAAACCTAGATGGCTGGATGGGAACCCCAGCGGGGCTGTGTCCTGGTGCTCAGAACCCACTCCTGGGCTTGGGCACCTTTGTGGCCGGTCCTGGCAGGTGTGTCGCAGGGTCCCAGCACGAACTGAAGCAGGTGCGCAGTGCTGAACGCTGCCCACCTCTGCCGGTATCTGCAGCTGCCCCACAACGCAGGCGAGGACGGGCAGAGCTCTTCCTCACTGCAGGCCGTTCTCATTTTGCTCCCCAGGAAGGTCATAGAACACTGCAATAACTTTATGGACGAGAACATGGACACGTCTAGATAGAGGGGGACGCGGTGTCCCATCTCTGGCCCGGCGCTGCATCCAGCATCTCTTCAGTTCACTGTACACAGGCTGGACTTTCTCACCAGCTTAGCTGTTGGAAGGAGCCTTTATGGGTGTTTGTGTGTGTGGGTGAGCGTGCAGGCGTGTGTATTGTCTAAAACCGAAAAGAGCCCCCACGGACAGGGAAGGAAATCGCACCTGCAGGAAAGTCGTGGCGGGAGCCATCATTTTGCACAACGAGATTCTTTCCTTTAAATAGTGGATCTCCCCCTCCCCTCTTTTGTTTGGAAAAGTACAAATTGGAGTTTGTGTGCATGTGTATGATTTCTGTATAAAAAAAAGACCAGGAAGGAAACGACTGGCATCATGTCTGTATCTGTTGACCTTGGATAGAGAGCAGGGAAAGCCTCAGGCGGGGGTCAGCGTCAGGCTCTCGCTGGAAGATGGACATTGCAGTCCGCCCCCTCTGCCTTTCTCCTCCTCGTGACACGCAGGCAGGAGGAGCCGCCGCGTGAGGTTGCTCCACGTGGGCCCAGAAAGCCGTGCTGTGCCAAGCGCAGGTCCGGTGGCCCAGAGCAGGCGTGGCCACTCAACTGGCCCTCATGCCGGTGATCTGGCCTCTGCTGGGAGCAGCCCCGCAAGCTGGGGAGAGGCAGCTGCTCTCTCGTCCCAGAGGGACCTCCTTCTGCCCTCACAGGAAGCTCTCCTCTCGCCCCTGCCCCCCCTTCTTCGCTGCTTCCCTTTATCTAGAAGCTTGATGGTGACTTGAAGATGTGTTTGCCCCTCAAGGAGGGGAGGGCAGCGAGCAGAAGTGAAGGAAAGGGGACGAAGGCCCCCCTCCTTCCCCAAGTATTCCCTTTCAGCACCAATCAAGCTCGAAGGCAGCAGCCCTGCAGCAGCACCGTACTGGATCTGGCCCAAGGGCCGGGCAGTCGCTCTGTTCCACAGGGTGGGCAGCCAGCCAGCTGCTCCAATGGGAAGCCCACATCCGGGCCATGGAAGCCCCCTGCCCCGAAATCCCCCATGCGAGGCCTCTGATCCTGGAGGCAGAACAGGATGATTGAAAGTGCTTCGCTGCCACGGCGTGCCAACACTGCTGTCCCCCAGAACAGGGAGAGGAGACGGTGGCCAGTCCAGGGGGCCTTGCTAGGAATGATGGGCCAGGCAGGAGGAGCGGAACATGATGGCAGGGCTGGTGCTGCGAGGAGGAGCAGGAGGAGGAGGTCTCGGATGAGGGTGGGGGCCGCAGGGAGCACGCAATGTTTGGCTGGCTGATTAACTGGTTCCTTTTTTCCCTGAACTGGAACCCACATCCCAATTAATCCAGGCAACCACTTTTTAAAAAGTCAGTTATTTTAATACAAGAATGTACAGAAGGTGTGAGCAGCAGGCATGGAAGAGAGCAGAGGAGTTGAGCTCGGATGCAATCCAGATTTAGGCATCCATTGGTGCCTTGAAATTTACCTCGGAGCCGTGCCCTGGGCTTCAGTGGGTTTACGCGGTGGATGACTGCATCTGCCTCTAACCCAGCCTCTAAAAAAGACATAACCACACTTTCTGGTCACATTGTTTAGTCTTGTTCAAATGTATGGTTAATCTCTGGCAATTTCTGACATCAAACGATGGATTTAGATAATGGATTTCATGGCTGCGTTCTGTGCAGGACCTACCTTAACCCTCCCTTGGTCCCCTTTGTCTGCTAAGTAGCTCTACTCCTGAGCTGTACCTGCTGAGCCTAAAACAAACCAAGTTTCTAGTCCTCATGGTTGCATATAGCAGCTTCCCTAAAGCAGATCATAGGAAGTTGCATTGTACAGAGCCCGCTCATCAGTCTGTCTAGCCCAGGAATATCAGCACAGGCCAACAGCTGTGGTCCCTCCAGGTTTCAGGAAGGGTTCCTTTGTAGCCCTGCTTGGAAAGGCTGCCGGAGACCAAACCTGCGACCCCCTGCCTGCCATGCTGGGCTCTGCTGCCAGGCCACAGACTTTCTACCCCCCTCCCACCCCCACCATCACGGATGAGCTTGAAGAGCGATCCGGTGGCTTCTTGACTCTCATGTTCATTCCGGTTTGATCGGCTGCTTGAGCTGCCCACGATGGGCTGTCGGAAAGGAAAGACAGGCATGTTGATAAGGATATGCTCAGGACCCACTTGGAGGGGGCACTGAATTCACCTGGATTTCAAGGTTTTGACTTCAGGTGGGTGATGCAGAAGTGCAACAGCCGAATCAGTCCTGCTACACTCACATTTGGGATGTAAACCGAGAACATCGCTCCCCAGCTCGGTCAGGAACAGAATGAATGAAGTTCAGAGCTGGTTCACACAACAGCTGCAGCGGATGCTGCTGAAATTCTGGCCAGTGCCGAAATTCAGCTCTCCCTGTTTGTTCAGCAGCCGGTGTGGTACTGGAGAATGCAGGCTGTGTGGAAGGAGAAGGGAAAACTGGTGTGGGCAGGGCGAGGGGGGAGCGGAAGCAAAACAGCCAGGCACGGTACCTCAGGTCTACCCAGAGCCGCCTCGCCTTCGCCTTCGCCTTCTGCTCGTCCCCACTTACCTCGCTTACCAAAGTTGGCCTGGTGGCTCCTCAGACCAGCAGAGCAGACCCCCAACTCCTTGCTGTGAGGGGGTTGGATCCAGGATGGTGCTGGTCCAAGGGTGCTGACAAAAGCAGACTTCCTCACCCCTCGCTTCCCACCGCAGTCCCTCCAGCCTCCTGAAAAAGCAGCACGGAGAGTTGGGGATGCTGCAGAAAGGGGTGTCCATGGAACAGGGGGAGCCCCCAAAATAGGGTGCAGGGATCTTCAGTAAGCAGAAGGAAGATCCCGGCCCTGGCCCTATGGGTACAGAAAAGGAAGAAAGCGGCCTTGGGCGCACTCTTATTTTATTTCACTCTGATTTTGTTCACGTTCCTGTTTTTCTGCTACTTTGGGGTATTATTGTCCTGATCTGAAGGCTCTAGCTGAAGGCAAGATCCTTGTTTATGCCAAGGGGGCCCCATCTGGCCCGTGCCTAGAGGAGTGAGTGTCTGGAAAACCAGAATGAGTTCCATCCTGGAAGGAAGGTGGAATTAATACTTGTTGTCAAAGAGGCTGGAGATGCTCCCAGCTCCTCTCCGTAAACACACAGCTCATGGCTCAGCAGTGGCTGGCTGCTGCGTGAGATGCAGAAATTGCTCTCTGGAAGGGACCAACTCAGTTCCGACTCCAAATAATTATTCTCGTTGGACAGCAGCAAACGCAGGCTTGTTTTCCCTGCGGCTGGTTTGCTTCTCGCCCTTCTGCTTTACCAGTCTTGGGAACAGCTTCATTTTCATGCCATGTTGTCTGTCTCAGGTCAAGGCAGCAGCACAAACAAGGCCAGGGTAAGCCATGGGTCACTGTTCAGACATTGCAACAAGCCATGGTTTAAGCAAGCTGGACTTTGTGCACAAAAGCAAACTATGATTTCTATGTACTGTTTGTAGCTGGTTAATAAGACATGGCTTGTTTCAGGGGACATGATAGGATGACAAGCCAGATTTCCACAAATTTGTGTGGCTTAGCTGTGTCTATAAACCAGCCCCTTGACCTTATTTTCTTTGTTCGGATAATAACAACCCCAAAGCAGGGGATATTGCTTGGAATTTTCAGGTGTCTATATCCTAATTAAAAAAAAATAGCTACCCACTTCCACGGATGACCTGTAAGGGTTAGGGTTCAGTTGACATCCCCAAGTCATACCAGAATGGAGAGAAAGGAAGCTTGGCTATCATTTCCTTGGCAGTTTTGACCAAGTTTTCCATCTTCTCCATTTTGAACAGCCTCTTCTTGGTCCTGGTGTCTGTGATGAGATTTTTAATTTGGACAATGGCTAATTGTTCTGTTTTGCTGTCATACATTCTCAATAAATAAGGAAGCTAATTTTCTTCTGCCTGGTCATGATGGTGCGAGAGAGAGCGTGTGTGTGTGTGTGTGATGGTGCGAGAGAGAGAGAGAGTGTCTCTCTTTTATTTTTAAGGAAACTAATATCCGACCTTAGTGTGCCCTAACAGGCTTTCAAGACGAGCAGAACAGTAAAAAATGCCTTCATTATCTGTTACAATTCAATAAATGCAGCCAGTAAACATTTTTTTTAAAGCAGAGTAGCAGGAAGCTGGGGTTTTGGGTTGGAACAAAGCCAAGTAGCACTGGTGACGCCTGCCATGGAGGTCCCCAGCTTTTTTGCACGGGTGGGAGCTTGAGAAGTTGAGACAGTGCTGTGGGTACTACCACAGAATGGCTACCATCAGAGGTAGGACTTGCCTGTTCCACGGATGGCTGGCAGCCACACATGGCCGATCACAAAACACAGGCAAGCTGGGGCTAAAACCCCTGTGGCAAAAGTGGGTGTTGGCAGTGCTGCAGGGAGCCAGTCTCCTGGGGTTTTGTTTTTAGAAAACTTAAATATAAAAATCGGCAGGAGCAAAGAATCTGGTGGGCACCAAGAGAGGCCTCCATGAGCAATTTGGTAACCGCAGGAAGGATGCTCAATACTATGAATGCATCATCCAGGGAGACTGGGAGCTAAGCAGAGATGAGAAAACTGGAAACATCATTGTGATGTGTTGTCACAAAGGCACAGCCCTGTGCACAATCATCCTCTCCTGGAGCTGCAAGGTCTGCCCACTGGCCCCCCAGGTCCTGTAGTTGCCCATTATAAGGCCAGTGGTGCACATGAGACTTGTGCTGTTAGTGCCCCTGGTCTCTGCCCCCAAGGAGCTTACAGTCTGCAATTCAACGCACACTAAACAACCAAGGAATGGGAGGGGAATGCAGGCTGGGATCAGAAGGGAAGCCAGGTGCCATCAACACACCACATGCTTAGAACTGGGCTGAGGGCGTGGGATTCAGTCCAAGCGCTTCACAGAAGAGGCGAGTCTTCATTTGCAGGAACTGAAAGACGCAAAAGATGTTACTTTGCCTCCGTGTTCTGGGAGGCATTTCCAAGAATTTTAATAGTGAGAACTAAGAGCTTATATGCTGTACCTTGCAATAGTTACAACAACCCTGCAGTGCACGCAGGTGAGTATTTTTATCCACCGTGGACCAGGGGCCAATTCTCGGCTCATTGCACCACCTCTACCTGGCCCCACTGTTTTCCCCTGCAGCTACACGGCACACGCGTTAAAGGCCTGGGTTTAAATCCAGGCCTTGAATCCCTCCTTGGCCCTGAAGCTCAGTGGGTGACCTTGGAAGGGGCACCGGCACTCAGACGAACCCTATGCGGGGGCCCGTTTGTGAGGATAAGACGGGGAGGAGGAAACCTCTCCTTGCCGTAGGGAAAAAAGACAGGATGATGATGATGATGATGATGATGATGATGATGATGATGATGATGATGATGATGGCGGCAACGATAAAATGCACAAGGGCACCCCCCCACACACACACACACACACGGGCGCCCGCGCACGAAGCTCTGAGCGTAGGCAAAGACACGTGTAGTGCCTTCCTCCCATGCCGCTTTCCTGGTGAGGATCCGTGTCGCCTGCGGGGCCCCCTGACGCAGACGGGCAAACCCCAGGCCTCGGTGCGCTGCAGCCGCCGGGCCTCGGGGAGACTCGCGCGGCCCGCTTCGGCTCGAACGCGACTCCCGGCGGGGAGGGAGAAGGCCAAGCCTACAACTCCCATCATGCCCGCCGGGCCCCGCCCCCGCCCGCTGTCCAATCGCCCCCCGGGGGCGGGGCCCGGCGCTTCCGCGCTGGGCAACATCGCCTGCAGCCGGGCTCCGCGGCCCGGGCGCAGGATGCGGGCGCGGGTGGGCGGCGGCGGCGGCGGCGGCTGGCGGGCGCGGGCAGCCCAGACGGCGCTCAGCTGGGGCATCGCCGCCGGGCTTTTCCTGCACCCTACGGGTGAGACTCCCCCCTCGCTTCGAAGGAGCCCTGCGCCCCTCCTCGGCTTTGGACTCAACTCCCATGAGCCAGCTCCACCGGGTGATGGGAGCTGTAGTCCGCAGTGGCACCGCGTGGAGGGAGGCCGCCCTCCCAAGAGTGCCCGCGGGCGGGGTGGCCGTGGCGGCTGGGACGGGAGGCGTCCTGGGTTCGGATCCCGCCCGGCTGCGATGCTGCCAGGAGCCGGCCGGGCTCCTCGGGGCGTCCGCTGATGCCGCGGCGTGGAAGTGGGCGCCTTCCCGCCCGGCTGCCGGTCTGCTCCGCCCACCTCATAGGGCTGTTGTGGGAGTAAACTGGGGAGAGCAGAAGAAAACCAGCGCTGAAAGGGTAAGTGTGGACCGCGGAGAGGACGGGGCTCGGCGAAGAGCCCCTTCCCCAAATACTGGCATCCGCAGCCATTCAGGTGGTTTTGCTGGGGGCATGACCTCGGCACCCCGACGCCAACCTTTTTCCTCCTCCCTGCCCGTGCTTTTTCCTTGTGTGCCCAGGCCGCCGATCTGTCCAGCCGACGCTGGGCCCGGTTTCCGCGAGGCGCGCCTGCAGCCCCCGGGCCCGCTGCGGTGCGCGGCTGCTCTGGGCACACGCCCCCGAGGCCGCGGTGCGTCGGTGCATTTTCCCCGAGAGCTTCCTTCCTCCTTTCTCTCCAGATCTGAGGAGGCAGGTAGAGCAGCGAGAGCTTCTCCAGCCACTCTCGTTCCTCGCCTTGGTTCTCTGCTCCGTTTTCCTCTACTTTGTGGTCTCTCTCATGGATCCGGGGTTCGTGGAGCACGATAAGGCCGAAGAGGTAATTCTGTTGCGTGGGGCTGTGCTTTCCTTGCATTTCACTAATCAGGCATGCAGGATGGAAAATACCTTCGCGTGCATTTATGTAAAGTATTTTTGGCTTATTCCCATACACCACAGCCAAGATAACTCCTAGAGCAGCTTCTGTAGAATCGGGCAAAAGAAATAGTTGCTGCTTCACTCTTGTAATCCAAACAGTCACAACGCATGAGAAAAAAATGGGAAAGAAGAGAAGAGGGATTTTTTTAAAGGGGGAGTGCCCCGGCTCCTGGGTGCAAGGTTGAGGAAGGTCGACTGAGAATCCCTGGAGTACCAACTTGCTGCTGGAAGGCAGGGAGCAAATCAAATTAAGAAATATTGAATATTGAAGTCCCATGCTTCAGCCTGTGCTTTCCCCCTCCCTGACTTTCCCCTTATCTGGCTTTTATTTATTTATTTATTTGATTTGTTTGAAAGCCACGCTTTAGCATCACACTCTCTGGGCAACCATTGCAATAAAATACCAATGAATAACATTAAATAAAATGATGCAATTAAAATATCATCATAAATAAACAAGGTAAAATCACGTATATGTAGTTATGTAAAAATAAAACATATGGTGGACATGCCACGAGTGGAGCCGCTAGAGCCGGGGGTCAGACTAGATGGCCCGGGAGGATCCTTCTGACTTGCTCTGTTTCTCTGTTGCTGTATTAAAAGCAGTGCAATTAATGCAGATGATCTAAGTGGTGGCATGTGTGGGCTGGAAAAGAAAAGTTTTACGGTTTTGTGTGGCTGTCGTTGCTAGGATCCTGCGGGCAAAGAGCAGAAGGCGATGGCATTCCCACAAGGTCCGTCCCTTTGCCTCCGACGCTGCGGATACTGCATGCTGAAGGTTTGCCATGCCGGGGCAGCGGGGCACCCGAACCAAGCCCAGGGCCGGGGGCAGGCTGCCTAGAAGGGGGGAGGCAAGTCTGAGGCTGTGCCCAGTGGCCCCCCCCCCCCGAAGGCCTTCCCTGCTGCTGTGGCCTGCAGAAGGCAGGTTGGAGGGTCTCTCCCTGCTGGGGGCTCCCTCTTTCCATATAAAAGTGGATGGAGCAGGTGGTCGGCCTGCCCAGAGGGCCTCCAAGCGCCTTGTGCAGCTGCATGCCCATCTTCCACAGCAGCATCGCCCAACCCACCTGCAGGGCAGGGCAGGGCAGGGCAGGGCAGGGCAGGGAGGAGGCTCCCCTGCCTGCCTTCTGCCTGCGAGGCGTTCCCTTTGCACGCTTCCAGTTTGCCCTGTGCCTGCAAGGAAAGGGCATTCAGAGCTGGGAAGGGCAGAGCAGGACCCCTGGGATCGCTGCAGAAGACGTGAGGCGGGGAGGCAGGACCGCAGTGTCCGGACTGGCGCAGGATGCGGAGGGTGGAGAGGGAGGCACTCTTCTCCCGCCGTGATCACACTGGGCCCGAACTTGAAGGGCGGCCCAAAGAAAAGTCCCTGTTCACACAGCAGAGCATTCGGCAGGGATTTCACTTCCACAGGCTGTAGTACTGGCTGCCAATCTGAACAACTTTAAAAGGGGCGTGGCTAAATGCCTGGAGTAGAAGGCTATCAATGCTACTAGTCCTCATGGCTCAAGGCTTCTGCAGGATTAAGACACTATGCCTTCCTACACCAGTTGCTTTGGAACGCGGGCAGGAGGAAGCTATGGGTTGCCCACAGACAGCTGATCTTCCTAGGGAAAAGTGACTGCTCCCAACGTTCCCCAGCCCGTGGATAATGGGACGGATTTCCCAGAATCCTTCTGTGAAATGGAACGGAGAGCAGTGGTGCTGCTTGTTCTGTGCTCTCTGCAGCAGCCGATGCGGGCCAAACATTGCCAGGTGTGTCAACACTGCGTCCGGCGCTACGACCACCACTGCCCCTGGATTGAGAACTGCGTCGGGGAGAGAAATCACGCCCTGTTCCTCGTCTACCTGGCGGTTCAGCTTGCGGTTCTCCTGTGGGCATTGCTAGTGGCCTGGTAAGCAGGTGACCCCCATCTCCCAATCTCTTTTGGGCAAGTGGCCATGGTTGGAAGTTTGAAGGAGTGTTGTGGGCACTGTCACAAAATGGCTGCTGGTGAACAGTTCGCTTGTTCACAGCAAAGCAGCAAGGATGATCCAGGGACTGGAAACAAAGCCCTGGGAGGAGAGATGGAAAGAACTGGGCATGCTCAGCCTCAAGAAGAGAAGACTGGGAGGTGGGGAGGAGACAGGGTAGCCCCCTACAAGTACCGGAAAGGCTGCCGCAGAGGAAGGGCAGGATCTCCTCTCGAAGGACGCGGAATGACGGGCCCAAGTGGCAGGAAGCCAGATTCTGGCCAGACATCAGGAGCCGCTTCCTGAACGTTAGCGCAGTGAGGCAGCGGAAGCAGTCGCCCCGGGCGGCCATGGGCTCTCCTGCGCTGGAGGTGTGCGAGGGGCAGTCGCAGAACCGTCTTCCAGGAATGGGTTAACTGGGGGCGAGTCCCGCGCTGCGCGGGGGCCAGTCGCGATGGCCCCGGGCACCCTCCGGCTCTGCTATTCTCACGACTCTCGGGGAGGGCCCTCTGTTCGAGGCCGGGGACGCCCCCCCAGAGCCACGAGCAAACGACGCCCGGACTCTGGGAGCCGCGGTCCCGGACGGCGCCCGACGGCCTCGTCTCTCCCTCCCGGACCAGGTCTGGCCTGGGCGGCGGGCCGCTCTCCTGGGCGTGGCTGCGCCATCGCGCCCTCCTGCTCCTGGCCTTCCTGGCGATGGCCGTGCTCGCCGTGGTGGCCGTCCTCCTGCTGGCGTCGCACCTGTACCTGGCCGCCTGCAACACCACCACCTGGGAGTTCATGTCCCGCCACCGCATCTCCTACCTGAAGCACTGCGAGGCCGAGAACCCGTTCGACCGAGGCGTCCTCCGCAACCTCTGGCGGTTCTTCTGCAGCCGCCGCCTCGTGGCGTGGGAGCAGCTCTACTCCCCGGAGGACGGCGGCGCCGTGTGACGGCCGGCAGCGCCGAGACGAGGGCCGGGCGGGGCAGCGGGACACGCCGGTGGGCGCCGTTTACGCCTCCTCCGAGGCGGGAGATGGCACTGGGCCACCTCCCAAGAAAGGCCTTCCTCGCCGCCCAGCCTTGCACAAGCGGAGGCCACGCTCCGGCAAGCCATCCTCAACCAGCCCCGTCTGGGGATGCTGCCCCCGCTCCGCTTGGGCCCCCGCCAGCTTGCCTGGGCAGAGAGGACCGTGCCCGGCCACCCTCCGCCGGAGCCACTGGGGAGCTGCAGGGCTTGGGGCTGGATGGCTGGACGGTGCAGCGGCGGTCGCCTCGCTTCTCACACGGTGCCTTGAAGCAGCCCCTCTGGGCTGAAGCCATTCTGCAGAAAAGACCGTCCCTTGCACTGGCCCACGGCCCCCCTGGGCAAGACTGCGGCCCGGACAGCCCTCGGTGGGGGTGCCAGGCCGGGGTGGGGCGTGCCGCTTGCACTGGGCTGACGGCCGGGGGCACTGGGTGCTCGCGCTCCTTGTAGCCGAGGCGTCTTTCCATTAAAGTTCTTGGACGAGGCGTCTGTGACTGCAGTCAGCCGCGATTCGGGTTTGGGGTTTAGCCCCCCCCCCCCCCCGCTTTAGCTGCTCAGTGACTCTCAGCCCATCCTCTGTTGGGTTGTTACAAGGATAAGCTGGCGGGCGGGCGGGGGGGGGGGGCTTGAAAGGCAGCATGGGGCAGTGGGTACAGCACTGGACCGAGCCCTGGCCCCACCACAGCCATGGGGGTCACTGCGCAACTTTGGGCCTGTCACGGACTCCCAGCCTTCCCTACCTCACCAGGGTGTTGTGCGGATCCAGTGGAGCAGGGTCACCCAAGCTGCCCGGGGTTCCTTGCAAGAGGCAAAATGGCAGGATATAAGGAATACAGAGTGAATAAAGCCAAGGGAAGCCCTGAGGCTGGATCAGACCCGGGTCCGTCCAGCCCGGCAGGCTGTTCCCACAGCAGCCAAGCCGCCGCAGTGGGGCTGCAACAGCCAGGACCCCTCGCGGTGCCCGCCCGCCCGCCGAGGCACCCCCTTAGAGCGGGGCAAGAAGAGCAGGGCCTTTGTCCCGAGCGTAGCAGTTGCAAACCAGAGGGGCAAGGGACAGCTTCTCGCCTCTCCACCTTCCGCTCAGGTGGATGCCAAAAAACCGCTTCAGTGGTAATTTTTGTCAACCACCTGTTCACACAGGAAACCCTCTCCCTGATCTGGTTTAGTATTCCAGACAGTTTAATGTCAAAGATTCAATCACAACGGGTCGTTCGGAAACACAAGATTGTGCAGTCTCTTTCTCTATGTGAATTTCTCTTTCTGCTTCCAGTTGGACTGGAATTCTCCAGCTGTTATATTGTTTCTCTACCAATCCCGCTCTTCAATGTTTTCCCCCTTTCCCATATTTTATACCAAAGACATTCACGGAAAAAAAATCCACACATTCTTTCTAGCAGCCCTGCAGTGCAATCTTTGGAGGCAAACCAGCGAGAATAAATCAAGCCCCCCCCCCCCACAACTGGTGCTGCAGAACTCTTTAACCAGAAATATAAATGCTGCATTCACAAAGCAAAGCAAGGCAAAGCACCAGCTCTGCTCTGCTCTGCTCTGCCCTCAACGGGCTGGAAAGACAATGGAGAGTCTTTATTTTCAACTCAGTCGGAGAGCAAACACTCTGGAATTTTAATGTGTCGTTCTCCGTGGAGAAGACAGGCAAAGCCTCCACGAAGACAAAGGCTGCCTTTCATGCACGAGCGGCAGGCGCATGGTAGGAGCAGGCTGTGGCACATGGGCCTGCCCTGCAAGTGCTGCAGAGGGAAAGCTGCTGCAACTTGTGTCGATGTGGACGCCTGCAGGGGGGCAGCTGCTGCGACGCACCAACTGCGAGGGCTTCAGTGCAGTTTGCTGCCCCGAGTTCCCAGGGATGCAGAAACTCAGATTTCCACCCTGCAGACTTCCACGTACAGATGTCAAAGAGGCCACGCGCGATCCACCACACAGGAGCTCCCAGAGTCCGTGTCTGTACCGCTTATGTGTGAACCGTCTGCCAGCTTCGCGGGGGTCCTCGCTGTGTCCGTTGCGCCTACCGTGTGAGCAGCCGAGCAGCTGCACAGGCTGCAACCAGCACACTGTGGATGAGCCATTCCGTGTCTTGAAAACGTGGCACTGGTGGGGCTCTGAGTGGCCTCCGTGGTGAGAGACCTGCCATGGCCCTGCTCCGGCAGGTTGGATTTGCTTGGAGTGGAGGACCACACGGCATGGCCATCGGTGCCTCCTGTGCTGGAGGAGGAAGCGCCAAATTCCACGGGACCAGGGCTTGGTTTTGACGATGTTTGGCCACGCCGTTCTTCCCTCCGTCAACCACCCAGGCAAGCACACAAGCTTGTTCTTGGCTTTCGTTCGGGGTGAGTTTTACCAAGGGTCTGTGTGAGGCCTGGCCCTGATCCCAAGAGCCACCCGGGGCCCCAAAACGGTTCCGTTTCCAGAAGAGGATTTCTGCATCTCCCACGCAGGAGAGAGAGACTCAAACCAGCCCTGAAATCAGGCACTCCTTCATTTCTCAGGATGGGAAGAGGCAAGAAAAGTTCTCTTTGGATCAAGATGGAGCCAGCTGGAAGAGCACTTGTGTTTTCTGCAGAGCCGTGCCACATTTGAAGCAGCTGCTGGTCCCAAGAGAAATTGACTTTTTAACCATGCAGCACACCACCTGAACGAGAGATCTTTGTTTTCAGGCCCTTGTCTTGGCTGACAAGTCCTATCACTTCCCTAGACGGGCCGGCTTGATGGGAGCTGTAGGCCAGAAGAAATCTCCCCCCGCCCCCCATTTAAAGACAATCAAGTGTGCTCCAAGCATCTCTTCACAGCACAGGCCTGGCAGGAGGAGGTGCTTCCCAGGTAAGCAAAATGTTTTGCAGTCTATATCTTGCACAGTTTCCAAGACCTCGTAGACTAATTCTCAAGGTCAGGTACCCCGTTTCCCCAGCCCAGGTCTCTCTTCCAGCAGCGACTGCCCTGCCCCTGCGTCAGCCCTGGAGGAAGCACGGGGAGACAAAGTCGAAGCCTCTGAACCTGGCCTGCTCCTCCGCACTCAGAGGGGGCAGGAGATCCGGGGGTGTGAGGACGGCCTTCTGGGAGGTGAACGCCCTGTCGAAGTGGCTGGTGTCTGCGGCCCCCTTCAATCGGGGCACAAACGGGGGCGTGACGGCCCTGGCAAGGAGGGCACCCCAGTCGATCTCCTAGAGGAAAGGAGGAGAGAAGCCCGGAGGAAATCTGTCCACTGGCTAAGACCGCCGTGAGAGCTTAGCCCGGAGTTCTTCCCATTCTCAGCCTTGAGCACTGGGACACCTCCACCCCCAGGGGTCTCCCAGGATCTCAGGCAGGCCACGGCCTCCCGGTACTTCCTTCCAAAAGGTTCCCGACGGCTTATTCGGCAGCTCCAATCCAGGCAGGCCTGCTGTCCGCCTCGCTTCAGGAGCAGGGCAGAGTCGGCAAGACCAGAGAAGGGGAAGGGGCCTACATCCCGTCAGGGAGCAGTGAGGGAGGGCGGCCCCCATTACCTGGAAAAAGGGGTGCATTTTAATTTCTTCCGCATCCCCGACGCCTGCCCCCAGGCGACGCTCCGGGCACTTTTGGAGAAGCTGCACAAAGTACAAACACACAAAATCTGGTGATGGAGAAAGCGCAAAGGTGGAGGAGAGGCCAGCCGGCCAGCCCCACTCGGTCCCAGCATGCCATGCCCGGCTCTCCCAGCACCCGCCACGCCTTCTTCCCATCCCAACGGTAGTTGTACTGCTTCAGGGTTCCTTAATTGTGTTTGAATGGGGAGGCTGATGGGCCCTGAAGCAAGAACCGTCTTCTGGGGGGTCAAAAGAGAGCCCTCATAGTTTGGCGCTCAGCAGCCTCCTGCCTGGGATTCCAGTTCTCGGGCAAACCTTTCTATTTGTAGCTGCATTATTTTGCCTTGTAGGAAATCTCTCTCTCTCTCACTCCGTCACCTAGTATGTTTGTGCTCCGTTTGTGCTTGTGCCTGTCTGTGCCAACTGTGGCAACCACTTTTATAAATGGGCAAGCCCCATCCACATGAAAGCCATTTTGTCAGTGGCTAAGCCAGGCCCTGTGACAGCCATTTTGTGAGGTCACCTGCAGCTCTCAAAGTTGCCCCAGCAAACCAGAACTGCCAGGCACCCCAGGACTCACAGGTTCTGGTTGTCAAAGGGCAAAAGAGTGAGAAAGGCAAGTAGGCCAATCAAGGTGGGAACTGAAGCCCCACCTCCACGAGGACTAGCCGCACCAGCCCCACTGAAACAAGTTGCCAGACCTCTCTGCACAGTTGAAGTAGGCCTTCAGGTAAGCAAAACTTCCCATCTCTTTGTGGAAACCCAGGATCGTACCTTCTGCAATATGGAGGCTGTGTGCGAAGAAAGGAATTCTGGGAAGTGTATGGATTCGTTGATGATGCTGTCGAACACCTCCTCTTCATTATCACCAGGAAAGGGAGACTGGAAGGGAGGGAGGGAGGGAGGGAGGGACAGGCGTTCTGTAGGTCCAACAGTCCAAACCACGTGAGCGAGCCCCACACGTTTTTTAAATGTACATTGCAAAAGCTGAGCAGGGAAAGATTTCCAAAGCGCAGCAGCTTCATGAGGCGCTTCCAGAGTTGCCCCGGCTTGTTGAGAGAACGACCCCCCCCATGGGCTCTTTGCCCTGCCAGTGGCTGCAGCTGCCCGTGTTTACCCCCCTTCCTCTCCCCACGCGGAAAGCGCTTCAGCCATCCGAGCGGAGCGAGGGCCTCAGCCACGTCCTCCACAGTGGCCCGCGTGGTCTCTGGGCCACGCTGGACGGGACCTTAAATCCATGCTGCGGCCTTAGTTCAAACTTCCTGCGGCTACCTGCCTTCCTGAGGCCTTGCACCACAACCCCACACCTGCGAGGCCGAGGAGGTATGCTATTTACTCCAGAGGAGGTGCAGGGGCCCCATCCAGATTGGGACCATAGCAAGGAGGCGTCAGCTGCTCGGGGAACCTTTGGGTTTTGGGGTGGCATAAAAATGGAATGAAATACATTAATAATGAAATCCGACGGGGCCCCACACATTTTACCCTGAGTAACAAGGCAGAGCCACTCGGCCGTGGTTTAGAGTGCGGCCTGTTTTGACCCCGAGGCCATTGCCGTGTGGCCCTGGGTGTAGAGGGTGCCCCCACTCCACAGTTTCCTAAACACCTCCTCGTTCGGGGATCTTGAAGCCGCTTAAATGTTTTGCCAGCCAAATACATACTATAATAAATAGCACAAGCAGCGCGTGTGGGTGCTTCTTCGTCCGCCTGTGCCGCAGCGTCAGGGCCGTGGAGCCTAAACACCAGGACGCCAGCGGGACACCGGGCCCCTTGGGGTTAGGCTGCTTTTAAAGCACACTACTGGCTTGTAACTCACGAGCCTGCGGCGGCATCCCCAGCCACCGGACGGCAGGGCCCTCGGCGGAGCTGAAGGCGCCCAGGGCTGGAGCGCAGCCCGCACGCTGCCGTGGGCCAAAGTGAGCGGAGCTCAGGAGGGAGAGGGCTCTGATGACACTCTGCGCCGCCGCTCTGGGGCAAAGCCCTCGAGGGAACACAGTGGCAGGCCCCCCCGACAAGGGGCTATCGGGGGGCATCACCACAGAGTCCGCTCCTGGCGTTGCTCGGACAGGGCGGGCCTGAGGGCTCCTCGAACCCTGCACCTCGCCCCACTAGAAGCTTACCTGGAGTGGCGGGAGGCCTGCAGAAACGGGATTTCAACGGCACAAATAGGGGCAAGGGTTCCACGCATGTGGTCACACAAGAGGCCTTGTGAACCGGAAACGCACTGCGTGGGCTTGGAGCAGAGGCACCAAGAAAGTGCGACGGCCTGTCGGAATGCCACACCAAGCCCCCTCTGGCCCCACGGGCGGGAGCTCCGCAGGACTTTCCAAGGCAGGGCCCCCCCTTCCGGAACGGCCGCCTCCCTCGTGGAATGGCGGGGGAGGACTGTGCGGAGCAACGGCACCGCCGAGGGGGTGGCTCAACCGGGAGTCCGGTGCTGAGCAAGGGGCTGGGCCGGTGGCCCCCTGGCCCCTCCCGGCTGCACGGGGCTAGGCTTCCCGCCCCCGGAGCAGCACATTCTGCGCTGGCCATACGTGCGAAGCCAAACGGCCGCTCGCTGGGCCAGGCGCCTGCCACGGCGCCACTCACCTCTCCAAGGAGCATCTCGAAGATGAGCACTCCGAGCCCCCACCAGTCCACCGCGCGGGTGTAGGACAGGTCGGTCAGGACCTCCGGAGCCAGGAATTCGGGGGTGCCACAGAACGTGCTTGTACGGTCGCCCAAGCCGATCCCTGCAAGGGCGGAAGCAGAGGGAAACACAGGCCTGGCAGGCCGGAGAGGCAGAGCAGGGCCTGGACCGACTCCCGCAGGCACCGAGCGACTCCCCCCGGGCGGGGGGCTCGCGGCGGGCAAAGGTGCCAGGGGCCCTCGCAGGGCTCCAGGCCCGACCTCAGATGTGGCCTGGCCCCAGCTACAGCGACCCACACGTGTTAGGAGCGGTTGGTGGCTTGGCCGATGTGCCACAAAGTGCCAGCCAGCTGCACACTCACCCTCCTTGCAGAGGCCAAAGTCGCCGAGCCGCACGAAGCCCTCTGCGTCCAGGAGCAGGTTGTCCAGCTTGAGGTCCCTGCGGGCAGAGCGAGAGCGAGAGCGAGAGCAGAGCCCGACGTGCGCACGGCCTGGCATGAGACGCCCATGGGATGGGCGGCTTGAGGGGGTGGGCGCGGACCCTCCTGATGGCCCAGTGCGCCCCCCGTGGCCCATGGCCACGAGGATCTCCCGAGCTCCCAGGCCTCGATTTCTGCCGGTGCCCCCGGACAGATCCAGCCCCCCGACACCGCCGCTGCCCACTCAAGCTGCAGAGAAGCGCTCTCCGTGCCTCTCTTCCCAGGCACTCGCACCATCGTACCTGTAAATGATCTTGTTCTCATGTAGGAACTGGAGTCCCAGGACCACGCAGGCCGAGTAGAACCTGCGGAAGGAGGCCCAGGCAGGCAAGTGTTGGAACCAGCCTGAACACACAGACCCAAACAGCTGCTCATGCTGTAAGAACTCCAGATATAGTTCGTGCCTCCCCTGCTCCCGAAATGCCGCGCCCAGGAATGCTGGGCTGCAGAGGAGCAGATGCCATCGCTTGGAGAAGCGGCGGTCCGCTGGGGAAGAGAAAGCGGGGCTGGGCTGGGGGCGAGCCCTGCAGCCCGCGATTCTCTCGAGGGAAGCAGCCTGGGACCAGGAACAGGCCCCCGTTTTTCCAGGGATCAAGGACAATGACAGCTCATGGACACGGCAACGTTTCCCTGCAAAGCTCGCAGGCGGATGGCTTGTTCTTTCAGAGTCTGCATTCCTTTTCTGCAACTTTGGGATTTTCTGTGAGCTATTTGTTGGCACTTTCCCAGTCCGGGACTCCCCCCACCAGGGCCCCGCAATCATGACCCTTGAAAGAGCCCCAAAATGCGCCCCGCAAATCAGCTGCAACATTTCCTCACAAGTGGTCTTGGCTGCCCCTCCAGAGCAGCCCCCGCAAAAGGCTTCGCGGCACCATAAAAAGGAGGCCGTCTGAGGAAATTCATTCCCTGCCCAGTTACTGTTGGAAGGGCAGCTAAGCTCTGAGGAAATGGAAGTCCAAGGAAGGGGATTATGTCAGCAACCCGGCTAATGAAAAAGCCCCCGGGCTCCCCCCCCCCCATGCCGCTTCCTCACTGCACTCGGCAACCTTTGATTGCTTTCTGATTGCAATCAGTGGGGTGTTCTCCAGACAATCATCCCAGAGCAGTGGGGAAGGGAAACGGGCTGGGTTTGTGGAGGCCAATAAGGACCAAAGGCGGGGCCCACAGCACCACCTCAGGGACCCCAAAGCGAGTCCCGTCGTGTGATCCAGAAGGGCTGGCATGTGGGGTGAATAAAACACACCCACCGTGTCACGGGTTCGGGGAAGTTGCCGATGCAAATACGCATCATGAGGTCCCCGCCTGGGGCATAGTCCATCACGAAGCAGGCGTGGCTTGGCGTTTGGAAGCAAGCGACCATGTTCACCAGGAAGGGGTGGCATGCGGTGTTGATGACTTCAAAGATGCGCTTCTCACAATACAAGCTGCCGTGGAAAAGTTAAAGGAGAACATCACGAACGATTTCATTGTACTGTGCCCTTTCGCGCATTTCTCCCAAGAATCATGAGGACTAGGAACCAGCTTTTTAAATTTTAAATTAAAGGTCAGGATCAAGTAATTCCCCACGTACAGGCTTCAGAAGGGCAGTCTGAGCCATTGAGATTTCTAGGTTTTGGCCAAGCTGGAAATGTTCGTATTTTTCTCCTGGCAAACATGCTGTGCAGAAGTGGTGGAGGGGGACATTTTGAAGTGTCCTTCCAGGTATTGTGAGGACTGCAGGTAAGCTCAAAGGGAACCGGAACATTTGACTGGGGCAGCAACATCCCTGCTATTAAAAAGTGCCAAGGATTGCATCCCTGTAGGCCTGGAGCTGCTACACCACTGCTAATGACAAGTCTCACCAGATCAAGGGTTGCTTGCGGTCCCTTGGCAAAGACTCACCTGTCCACATCATCTCGGCTAATGATTTCATGTTTCTTCAGGGCTTTGATGGCAAACAGCTTCCCTGCCTCCTTATGCTGAGCCAGCAACACCTGAAAGACAGCCGTGGAGCCTTGGAAACTCGGAAGGCCTTGCTCTTCCTAGGATTTGCCTTCTTCACACATCTTCTGCAACTGACTGCTTAGCACACACACATCCATAGTTGCTCATTCTTGTTAAACAGCAACTGCCTAATTCCAATCCAAGGAATCGCTTCCCTTCCCGTACACCTGGCCATGAGAACTTAGCAAAGGCAGCCTAAAAGATTTCAAACTCTTCATGATGATAAGTACATAAATAAGCTAAATACTTTGGAAAGATTCCAGCTTTCTCTCTTCTGTATTTTCCCCTATAACCATGAGGACTCAGAGCCACATTTTAAAATAAAAGGACAGTAAATGATCCCTCACTTGTTTCCTGGCTCAAAGTCAGGCCTGCCCTCAAACCCTGTTTTGGAAAATTGAGAATCTAGAAATAAAGCACAGCCGTGCACCCCATGAAATCACCAACCTTTTATGCATATACAGAAATAATTTGTGGGGAAGCCGCAATATTTGCAAGTGTTATCCCCACTCCAAAAGTGAAAGAGGGACCGCAGGCATTACGTGGCCCTGGAGCCTGGGCTGAACCTCTTCCTTTCAAAGCACACCCGAGACTTGGGTTCCTCCGATTCATTTCACGTGAGCGCCTGAGCATCTGCCACAGTGGCAAGTAGGGGCTGGCCAGGGCAAGGCCTCATCCTCACATTCTACCTTTCCAAAGTGCCCACGCCCAAGCACGGCAAGGCAAGAGAAATCCTCCCACTGGACCGTCCTCTTCCTCCTGCGAGCGGAGGAAAAACAGGTGAAAGGAGCTGCTGGGGAGAACATGGTCGGCACATGCGCCAACGGGGGGCGCAACCAGAAGGGGCCGGGCGGCTGAGGGGGGCAGCAACGGGAGCACGGGGGGAGGAGGAAGGCTTGCAGCTGCGCTCATTCGGAAAAGAACGTATGTGAGGCCATAGAAGGTTGCAGAGGAAACCCAGCTCAGTTCCCAGAGCTCTTGCGACTTGGGAAGGGTGGGACAGTAAAGATGATTGTGTCGCAAGGGGATCCCAAAGCCAGAAGAAGAGCGCTGCTCCCCCCGCCCCCGCATGAGAAAAATGGGAGGGAGAGCACCTGGGGAGTGAGCTCTTGCCTCAGGATTGGGAGCCAGAGGGAAGAGCAGCAGCAGCCTGCCTAGAAGACGACCCTGTTTTTCCCTCTTCCCTCCCCATCCCTCTTTCCTTGCATGCCGTGTCTTTTCAGTTTAGAAGACTACAAGCAGGGAAAGACCAGGGCACGGAACAGGTAAGGCTACTGGGGTCTTCCCAGATGCTTTAAACTACAACTCCCTTGGCCATTAGCCACACTTGCTGGGGCTTATGGGGGCTGTAGTCCAAAGGCATGAGGAAAACACTGGGTTCCCTTTCACTGGACTGGGCGTCTCGACAAAGGAAGGTTTCACTCTGAGTCGCCAAGTGACTCGACGAATCGTCTTCACCTGTGTTGGCTGGCCTGTGCGCCAACGGAGGCCCTTCACGTCCACCTGCCTCTCAGTCAGGGGAGGGAAGGCAGCGGCTTTATGGATAAGCAAATATTATTGCTCTTCCTCCTCCTCATACATTTTTATTTATTTATTAAAACATTTCTATGCCGCCCCTTGCTGAAGCCTCGGGGCGGCTCACAACATAGAATATAATACACAATAAATTAACACCCCATTGTTCGCATTATTATGAGCATCATTATTATTCCCTTTATTATAACAATTCCTGCTGTTGTCATTCTTATTCTTGCTATGCTTATACCCTGCATTTACGCGCTGCCTTTCTTCCTTGCACGAGGAGCTCGGGCCGGATCACAAGGCTCCTCACCTCTCCCTTTTATCCTCACAGCCACCACCCTGTGAGGTAGGCGATGCTGAGCACCGTGCCTGCCCAAGGTCACCCCGTGAGCTCCAAGGCTGAGCAGGGACCCCACGGGCTGGGATCTCCCGTGTCCTGGTCCAGCGCTCATCCCGACGCTGACTTGGCTCTCCCCCCACTGGTGGGCATTTTGCCAGAGCAGCAACGAGACTCTCACAATTCTGGATGCCTGGCCAATCCAGACAGGGAATGTGGAACACCTGGAGTCCTGCCAAGCGCTGGACTGGAGGAAAGGACGAGGGCAAAGACAAACCCAGCACGCTGCTCCCGCTCTGCTGCTCTCCTGGCAGACACCCGGCAGGGGTCTCGTGAACTCCAACTCTGATCATCCCCGTCCAGCTTCTTTGGACTCTGATGTGGAAAAGGGAAGAGGGAAGTCTTGTGAGGCTGAACAGGGCTGCTAGTCCTGCAGAAGGAGGGCAGTTCAGCTCTGCGCTGGGTTCTCCTGGGGTGCACGAAGACAACCATTCCCTCCCTGTGCTGGGGGGGAGTGCGGACACCCGCAGAGGGTCCCTCATGGGCCTTTTCCTAAGGGCTTGCCAAGGCGGGCAAGAAAAGGGCATTCTCCAAACAGCAGAGTCACTCACGCCTATTCAGGAATCTAAATGCAAAACTCAGGGGGCACCTGGGCCCCAGAACACACCACCACTTTCTGGAGGTGAACTAAGCTGGGTGGCGGGCAGCACCCCCCCATTTGCAACAAAATAATTATGGCTCTGAAGAAAGAAATTAAAGCTCAGGTGTGGCAGGGAGCTGGGCAGGCACCGTGGCGTCCCTGGGAACCAGGGTGAGGTCCCAGGGCCGGCCCCACGGCACCCCGAAACCTTACCCCCAGGCCCGCAGGAGTCCGCTCCGGCTTCCAGGGAGATGCTTCGAGAAAGAGGCGTGGCGGCTTGGGAGGCATCCCGCCGTCGGAGCTCAGCCGGAGCGCTGGGAGGCCGCTGCGTTGGGGAAACCAGAGCTCAGAAGCGGTCCTCCAGGCAGGCAGGCAGGCAGGCCGGCCAGCCACGCATGGGGCAGGGGCCGAAATATCCGGGGAGCCGCAGCTCCACAGCAGAGCCCAGGGTGGCCTGCAGAAGATCCGGGGGCCGATCGTCTGTCGGCGTCTCCGGGAAGGGCTGGGAATGGCCCTGTGGGAAGCGGGGAGAAGCTCAGCTCTCCAGGCAGCAGACCGACCGGCGGAGCCCATGGGGCAGCTTCTGGCGTCCCCAGCCAGCTCCGGGGCGGCGTGTCCCCAGCCTATTTTGTGCAAATTAGGATTTTATTTATTTAAAGCTTTTCTTTCCTGCCCTTCACAGGGTTTCAGGGTGGTAATACAATTAAATAAATAAATAAATAAATAAGAAAGATACAGCATCCAGATAATGATAAAAACTCAATCTTAAAAAGCTACTGACAATTAAAATAATGGGAACACAAAAAGGGTTTGGCCTGGTGCCGAAATGAAAAAAAAATGTTAGGCATACCTTTCACAATCATAATTCATGATTAGTCTTTATGTCAGCTATAATCAGTTATCATTAGCAATGATTCATTGTCATGTATTATCAATTTTGTCAATGTAATTAGCTATTGAAGTTAATTGTAATTAGTTATGCTCAACTAGGTATTACCAATTATGAATGAGTTATAATTAGTTATCAGTTATCATTATCAATTGTTTATTGTCCCTCATCATAGTTATTTTAATTTTTGTTATCAGTTACCCTTTCAATTACTTGTGTCCAGGTATTATGGATTACCATATCTTTCCGCCTAGAACATGCCCCCACGTATAGGGATGCCTCCCACTTTTCCTAAGGATTTGCAGCGAGCACTTCGCCACTCCCCCCGTGCCGCTTCGCTGCCCCCCCATGCGCGCAATTGCGCCAGTCTCCCCCCTGAGCACGCCTCCCCCCCATATATAAGACGCACCTCCATTTCTAGTTAAATGTTTTAAAGAAAAAGTAGTGTCTTATATGCGGAAAAATATGGTAGTTATCATACTTAGTCATGGTGATCCATTATCAATTATCATTATCAATTAGTTATTTGTTATCATTAGGGGCCAATAATACTTACTACATATTCTTATTTTCATGTTTAAACCACCCCATAGCCAAAGTCCCCCAGGCAGTTCCCAACAATTAAAACCCTAAACATGCGTGACGGAAGAAGACGGACTATAAAACCTGATTATGAGAAGGAACCAAACCAGAGCAAAAACCAGCAAAAGAAAGACTGAAAAACACAAGAAATATTCATTAAAAACAGAAGTAAAGACTTGAGAAATGGGAAACGAGGAAGGCTTTTGGCCTGGCACCAGAGGTGCCCAGAAAGCCTCTCTAGGGAAGGTCACCCACAACCAGGAGGCTACCACCAAAAAGCCCCCCCTCCCCCCCGGAAAAGTATTGTGCTCATCTTCATCTTATACCTTTGCATTTCATGCTAAAAGAAGGGGTGGGGAGACAGGCGGATTCCAGAGCTGCTGGCAACCAACCAGCATCTTGGCACCGATCAGGACAGGCGTCCGCCTTACCTGGCCGCTGAAGTCCCCGGGGCAGCGGGACTCGGGGGAGGCTCCACAGGGCTGTGGGCCCGCGGCGGGGGGCTGAGGGTGTTCAGGGAGCTGCAGGGGGGCAGGAGGCTCAGCATCAGGCGCCCCCACGCGGCCACGTTGAGGCTCATCTGGGAGGCACGCAGGAACGCTTTCCCTGCAGAAAAACAGCCCTGGGCGCTGCAGGAATTCTGAAGCAGGGCTTCCCCGGGACCTCCGCGCACGAGGCATCGACTCTTTCGCTGACTTGTAGCCCACCGCTTCTCCCTGGTGCAAAGCCCCAGGGTGGCTTGCAAGATCCCTCTTCCCTCCACAACAACCCTGCAAGGTGGGTTTGGCTGGCAGTCAGGAACTGAGCCAAGGTTGCTTCACGGCCAAGGGCAGGCTCAAACCTGGATCAATCCAGTCCCAGAAAACCCCGTGACCAACACACCCTGTTGGCTTTTATGGGGTCGTGAAATCTGAGTGGATAATTGTAGCTGCTTTAATTTTACTAATACCTTAATTTTGTAGTTGCTGTAAATCCTTTTGAGAAAGAAGTCTAGGTAATATTATTACTAGCAATAATTACAATAATAATGAGTCCCAGATGGTATAGGAAAACAACAGGATACAAGCCCCCCAGTTAAAACTAAGTTGTAATTATTAAAAAAACTTAAGGAACAAAATAAGAGAGAGACATTTTTCTCCTATTACTGGGGTGCTAATAAGCCCCTGAGGAGGGATCGACTTTCTCAGGGACAGTTCTAGCCTTCGTTGTGAAGCAGCTGCCTGGACCCCAAAGAGGGGGAAAGAGATCCCACAATTGCCCCAGCCCGCAAGACGCAAGTGACGGAGACATGCGATCCCCATTGGCGCGGCCCTCCACCTCTGCACACGTGCCCTCACCTTTCTGCTTGGGGAAAATGCGCCTCTGCCGCTGCAGCCGGGACCGCGTCTTCAGCACGGGGTTGCTGAAAGTCACCTGCAGGGCGGAGGGGAGGGGAGGGGGGGAGGAGGAGGAGGAGGAGGAGGAGGAGCAGGTCTGTCTTCAGAGGGCCTGTTCCCCTGGGGGAGAGGGCAGTGGTGGGGCATGTGCCGTGAAGAGGCACAGGCTTTGCGAGCGTTCTGTGTCCGAGGATTCGGTTCGCAGCCAGAAGGTCCCGGGTTTGATCTTGGGGCCTTCCACAGAGGGCTGGGAAATGCCCCTTCTAAAACTCTGGGGAGTCCAGGGATTGAGAAATGCAGGACGGAGCCGGACGGGCCACAGTGTGGCGGAGACACCAGTGGGGCTGCGTGGCAGGTGCCCGGTCCTGATCGCTGATGTTATGGCCCATCTCCAGCTGGGAAGAACAGTGCGGCCACCTCCAGGGGGGGCTGGACAGTCCTGTGCTTTATGCCTGCCTGCCCCTGGCCAGGGAGCCCTGCTCATGGACCCCTCCCGCGCCAGGGGGCTGCGGAGATGCGCCAAGGCGAATGCTCTGGCCAAGGGTGTCAGCCGGCGTGGCGCCACGCGGACGTGGCCCGAAGCCTTTGCCAAGTCAAGCAACAGGTCGTCCCAGCCTGTGCAAAGCTGGATCCGTTTCCTAGTTTAAAAAAGACGTTTACCTCTGCGAAAAGCGTGCCTTGGGGCTCGAGAGCGAGCGGCATGCTGTGGCGCTCGTTATCAAGGAAATCCTCCAGGCGCACGAACTTCACCGCACAGAGTCCGCGCCAGTCACGCCAATAAACGGAGACTTCCAGCTCTCGGCCCTGCAGGGAACGAAAGGAAGGGGCTGTCTGGGCACCGTGGAATCCAGTTCCAAGGGCTCGAGGTTTTTGTGCCTGGGGTCCCCGGGGGAGGCTGGAAGGTACCTCTGCTCCTAGAAGGCAACTCCAAACTCCCCGCCCCCACCCCCGCAAGCTATTGCTCCCGCTTGTAATGCAAGGAGCTCCAGGGTTCCTTGGTCTGGAGTGGACAATTAAAGATGAAATCCTTCCTGTTCAGGCGGCAGAAGTGGTGCCGCTCCAAGGCCCAGGGGCCGGGGACCCCAGCAAGACGCGCACACGTACTTTGTCCAATTCCACGGTGAAGGTCTGGTCCCAGGACTGGCTGCAGACGGGTCCCCAGCTGGTCTGGCCAACTGTCTTGTTGTCTATCTTGAGCACGGCGAGGACTTCAGCTGCACCACGGGAGAGAGAGACGCCACGTGGATCTCATGCTCTCGGCCACTGATGGGGGAAATATTTTAGGACCCCCAGACACCAAAGGAGCATGCTGGGTGTGACACCCACCCACCCTGCGGCTTCAGCTGCTGTGAAGCACTCCACCTGTGGCCTGATTTGCCAGTCAGAGGAACACCAAACATCTCCCATGTGATGCAGCGGCTCGAGTGCTGGACTGGGACTTGGGGCACCTGGGGCCAGCTGGTGACCTTTGCTCATGGCGCGGCAGCCCGCTGGGGATGAATTTTACCCTCGGGTAGCACAGCATTTTCTGGCTGCTGTACGAATGAACAAACCTGGCCAAGAGTTGCCATGGCTTCTCATGTGCAAACCCAGCCATCGGGGGTGATGTGAGGGGTAAGCATAATCCATGGCTTCTTTTAGGGCAGTGGGGCAAACCTATGGCACCCGTGCCACAGCGGGCGTGCAGAGCCCTCTCTGTTGGCACATGAGCCAAGTCGCCCCAGCATCATCCCAGCAGCCGAGCATCGAATAACCGTGCACTCAGGGGCCATGCGCATGCTCGGAAATGAGAGGTTGTGCCAGGCGACGACATCACGAGGCGAGACTTGTCCAAGCCTTCGCATGGCCGGTCAGGGCACTGCCAAGGATGTACATATATTTGCTTGGACCGGCTGTGAGGTGTTTTTTCTAAACGAAAACCTCAGTTTTCAGGTTTTATTGTAGCGCTGGCACTTTGCGATAAATAAGCGGACTTTGGGTTGCAGTTCGGGCACTCGGCCTCTAAAAGGTTCACCATCACTGTTTTAGGGTCTAAGGGAAAATTAACGCACCCCGGCCTGCCATGCCGTGAGAACTGGGGTGTGACTTGGAGGCACAAGGTGGAGAACGTGTCTTCAGAGCACCGATACGATGGCCGGAAGAGGAGCCAGGAAAAGAGGCTTGTCTGGCTGGATCAGCCCAAGGGCCCTCAAGCTTAACCACCTCCAGCGGGGAATTGGAGCCTCTAGCAAGGCCACGGGGTGCAAGAGCTTTTCCCGCATCTGCCCCTCCTCTGGCAACAGCTGGGCAGCAGTGGATGGCCTCTGACCTCAGCGTTTTCATACAGATGCTGTGGTCTGAAGTGCCCTCCATGAATTTGTCTAGGAACAGGATAGGGGGAGACAGAAGGTGGGTGCCCCTCTTTCCCACATGCAAGGAATTCATTTGGCCGGGTTGGGGAGCCCTTTCAGCCCCCAGGCTGGATTCCGGTTTGGAAAAACTTTGGGAGCCGCACTCCAGCAGGGAGGAAGAACAGACGCGTATGGGGCAGGGCTGAGAAGACCCGCACCTTCTGGCTTAACCCCTTGCTGCCAGTCACGCAGCCCTAGGAAAGGCGCTCCAAATTTGAAAAGGCAGGAGGGGGGCACATAAGGCAGGAACCCACCAAGCAATGGGAGGGAACACCAGACCCTCGGGGCTGGGGAAAGGGGCGCAGCCGTGGAGAGGACCCCGGAGGGCTGGATCGGGATTCCCCGAAGGCCGGGTTCGGTTCCTGGGCCGGAGGTGGAGGCGGTCTGCTCCTGGCAGCCCACTCCCAGCATCTCAGGTTTCTTCCCAACCCCACGTGGAGATCCTGGGGATAAACCTGGGACTCTAGGGCACCTTTCACAGGGGCTTCATTCTAAAATCACCCCCCCTCAAAAAAAAAGGTGTTTCTAGCCAGCACCATCAGCTCCACTGGGAAACATGCGCCCCATAGTTCCATTGGCTTTTGGAATTTAGTCTCTGAATTTTTCCCTGCCCCTTCCCTCCCTCCCTCCCTCCCTCCCATGGGAAAGAAGCATGCAATCCTACACATTTAGACAGAAAACTCTTTCTTCTGTTTACACGCATTCAGGTTGTACTGCCTGAAATTTGTATGAGGATAATAATACTAGCGATCTACTCTTGCAAGCTGCCTGGAGAGCTGTAGAAGCATATCAAATCAACCAGCCTCACGCCGAATCCTTTCCTTAGCCCAGAAGACTCTGCCGAGGGCCCGCCCAGCACGCTGCCACTCACAGCCACGTTCTTCGCTCCACGAGTGTCTCCCAGCGGCTCCGTGGCTGTGAACTCCGCCTGGAACCCACGTCCGGCCAAGGATTTGGGGTCGCCGGGGCTGCCATGAGCGGGCGTCGCACTGGCCACTCGGGAACGGTCCGGGACCCCTCTCCAAGAGATCCTGACAGCCCAGCAGTCGCACCTCCAGCGTTCCTGAGGAAGGTCGACGGGGTCAGAGGAGGAGAGGAACTCCGAGCAGAGAAAACTTCAGCCGTCGCGTCGCATGGAAGTGGCAGGTCAAGGAGGGGCCTGGCTCAGCCCCGGGAATGTTGCTCTGGGCAGACCCACCTTGAGCACGAAAGCTTAAGGGCGCCTTTGCACCGGTCCCTGTTTTCCAGCCTCACCTACCTCACAGGGTAGTTACGAGGACGAAATGGGGAGAAGGGGGGGGGCAGGAGGATTATGTGAGCCATCTTGGATCCCTTGCTGGAAAAATGTGGTGCAATCAAGGGAGCGCGGACTCGTTTGCGGCTTGCCTCTGGAAGGCAGCTGAGCAGAAACTGGCCGCGGCAGCTGGCCTCCCAGAGGGGCCGTGCGTCCGCGCCCCCAGGAGCTGAGCCCCGGCGCGCAAGACAGAGTCACCTGTGATAGCGGCGGGCTTGGCCCAAGAGAGGAGCGGCTCCCTGCTTCCGGGGCGAGCCCCCCGGGCGAAGGTGTGCGCGATCTCTTGCTTGACGAGCGCCCGCTTCGGGTGGCCGGGGGCGAGCTGCCCCAGCAGGCGCTCGAGGGAGAGCCGCAGCAGGTCCAGCTTCTGGGAGGACTCCTGCAGGCAGGCCTGGGCCTGGGACACAAGAAAGGGACACGCTTGCTCTCCGGAAGGCCTAATCCTGCACCCCTCCATGCCCAGAGCACTGCCTCGGCCCCACCGAGCTCCTTCGACCACCCTGGTCGGTGGTTTTCTGGCTCTGGGCTGTTCCTTCCCTGCATCCTAAAAGCTGCAAAGGCTTCTCTGAAGGTTATCTGAGCTTTAAGCTGGAATCCTGGGGCTTGTAGTATGTTGGCCTCGTCCCCTTGACCCTGCCCTGTTTTCCACCTGGGCTGCCCAGGGGCTTCTCCAGAAGGGACTTCAGCCCACGAGCTGAGAAGTTGCACACGGTCATTCCAGTTCCACCTCTCCCAGCCTGGGGCTCTCCAGATTGTTAACAGCTCCATCATTTCACCATCCCCGACCACTGGCCAAGCCGCCGGGCGCCGCAGGACTTGCAGGCCAAAACAGCTGGAGGACTCTGGACCGCTTTGCTCTGACCCAGTCTGGGCACCTGCTGCCTGCAGTGGCAATTTGGAAGTGTGCCTGCTCGGCACCGGGGCCCCGGCAAAGGGCAGGCAGCTGCTCTGGTCCATATTAACAAGCAGATGTGGCCATTTTTGCATCTGGCAGGCGCAGGCCTTTGGAAAGCAAACGAGTCTTTTCCCCGTTCAGGATCAAGTGGCATGGCATTACAGCAGGAAATCCGATTTCTCCCAGCTGCTTTGAAGGTTACAGCTCAGCTCAGAGGGAACCGGGAACCGAGCGGTGGGGAGAGGATGCCAGGGTCCTGCTGAGGAAAGAGATCCGGTACTTTGGCCCGGAGAGCCTCGGTGCCGCCACGCCACTGGCCTCCCACAGCCACTTCTTCCGAGTTGCCCCCGGGCCAGGAAACCCCTTCTGTGGCCCTCTGGGGCCTCCTCCCTACCTCAGCCAATGCCTTCTTGTCCTGCAGCCGCTGGCCACCCAAGAGCTTCACGATGTTTCGGGCGCCTTCAGCCACGGCCGCTTCCACGCGCAGGCGATGCCGCAGCTCCTCGAGACGAAGCTCCAGTGGAGCGGTGGGGCTTCTGTTTCCTGGGGAGAACAGCAGGCGACTCGTGGGCAAACAAGGGGCCCAAAGCCACGCAGCTGTGGACCGCGGTCCTTCCCACAGCTATGCAAACAAACCCTAGGAATCTGGGTGCTCCTATTGGAACCTACTGCCTGAGAATGTTTGTTTTCTGTTCCTATGGAAAGGCACGTTCTTGGCCAAATGGGAGGGGTGGGGACCTGTTTCAGCCGGGGGCAAATTCCTTTTCAAAGGTGCTCACCTCTGGAGGGAGCAGGACCCAAGGCGCAGGAGGGAGCCGACCAGGTCGGTATCTCCTAGCACGACGCTCCTCCTGCTTTTGGGGACGGCGGAAGGGGGAGTGCACAAAAGGGTGGGTGCTTGCAGGAAATGTGCTGCGGCTACGAGAAGGGCCTTGGGCCACACGAGGGACCCAAAGGCTGGGATCTGGGGTGCACCTGCCCGCCCCGTCTTCCGGCTGCAAAGGCTGCCCTGCAGTCGTGGAAACACCTGCAAAGGCGAAGGCGGTTTCAGTAACATCTCCTAGAGGCAAGGCGGGGTGGCAAACCACTTCTAGCCTGAGGCTCCATTCTCTGTCCTGGAGGCTCTTGGAGGTGCCGGAGCCCAAGGTGGATGGGATGCCAACAGAAAGACAAGAACATGCTTGGCAGCTGCACCAGGGGACCCCCGCCGAGTTCTAGCACAACGGGGGGGATGCCTCTCCCCACCTTCCCCGCAGAAGCTGTCATGTGGCACAATGCCGGCGCGCTGTCCGGTCCGTGCCCATGCCCAGCCCTACCTGCCGGGTCCCCGGCATCTTCCGCGCCACCTCCTGCCTGAGACACCTTCACAATCTGCATGCGAATCACCTCTATCCTGCTCTTGCTGTCCTGGAGCATTTGCTGAGCGGCCGCCAGGAGCTTCCGTTCCTGCCGGAGAGACAGGGTGGATGGTCCCGGGCCTGTCCCTGCAAGCCCGCGGGGTCATTGGGAAGATGACAGGGGCCCATAAAAGCTGCCTTGCGAAAGGGAGGGTTGCTCAGAGGACGGGGCTCAATGTTTCCGAGGCAGAAGGAAGCACCCGTTGCAGCCGAAGCCCGTCCTGAGTCCGCCTGCAATTCGATGCAAGCCCCTCTTCCGGGGCCTTCACCCCAGCTCACCTTGGCCGTGTTGGAGTACATCTGGGTCATAGCCTCAGCCCCTTTTTTCACCCTCATCTCGAGATGAAGCTGCTTCTTCAGCGCCTCCTCGCTCCTCCTCAGCGCTGGGTTCGGGCTCCTCTCCGGTGTGCAGGGCTTTGAGGATGCACTCCCATCTGTATCAACACAACAGGAGCCACAACAGAGGCACAAGGCAGTGTTGGGTGTGGAAAGAAGAGAGGCGAGAAATTTCCCCTCACGCAGAGAGGGCATCCCGCGAGGCTGAATGGTGGGAGATGCAGGAGAGATGGAAGGCCGTCCAGCCGGCTTCACACAGCCCAAATTCGCTGCCACCGATTTGGGTGGCTTTTAGGGAGAAAGGGCCAATCCGCTATCCATGGCTCCTAGTCCTCATGGCCGTGGGCAACCTTCGGGATCGGGGCAGATGGACTTTGGGGAACATGGGCAAGAGAGTGCTGCTGTATTCCTGCAGGTTCAAAATCGGACCTACCTGGCTTTCAAGTCCAGCCCTCTGGGGTTTCCCAGGCAGCCTCACCCCCTTTGCTCTAACCACTGGTCCTTGGTGTAGTTTCCTGGCTCTTGTGCCCCCTCTCCGAAGGCTGCGTTGCTGAGCATGAAGCTCAAACAGGCTGGGATTTTTGGACGAGCCCCCTCACTGCCAGCACCCCCACCGCCTCGCCCAGGCTGGCCTCGCCATCAGGATGCAGCCCGGAGAGCACCTCTGGATGGACTCTGGTCCTCCTCTACTGGAGGTGTGGCGTCCTGAAGGGCCCCCTGCGGCCTCATGGCCACCGGCCCCGCGGCCAGGGGCTTCGCCTCACCATCGCGACAGCCTGCCCACAAGGCCCCCCGCAGCCACCCTGCCTTCACCCCAGAAGGAATCCTGGGACATGTGAGAGATTCAGGCTGCCGGATGGCTTCTTTGGCAAGAGCCAGCCGAACGTGCAGGTCCAAAGCCCACCTGCCTCGCCGCCCTCCTCCTCCGCTGCTGCGATGCGGGCGCAGCGCTCCTGGAGCCGCTCGAGTCTGCGGCTGGATGATGTCAGGATGTCCCCCACACGCGCCAGGCTCCTTTTGTCCGCGGTCGCCCGGAGCATGTTTTCGGCCCCTTCCTTGATCCTCTGCTCCTTCTGAATGGCCCGGCCCACGAGCTCCTGGTTGTCCTCCGGCTTCCGCTGGACAGCCGGCCCCGCGAGGTCCGCCCTGCCCCTCAGCGGAGGGAGGCCGTGGGCCTGCAAGCAGTCCAGCGAGGGAGAGGGCTGACCCAGGCTGCTGAGAGGGGCAGCACTGGGCGCTGAAGGGATCCGAGGCCCAGATCCGTGGGGGGGGGGAAGCCCACATTATGCTAACTGGCACGTGCTCCAACGTTTCTCTGGCGTGTGTCTTTTGTCCTGGGCACACACCTACTCAGAATCACAGAATAGTAGAGTTGGAAGGGGCCATGAAGGCCCTCGGGTCCACCCCCTGCTGTCGCATCCCACTTGGGTGGCTGCCCAGCTTCTTTCTGAATGTCTCCAGTGTGGGAGAGCCCACCACCAACTCACCCTTAAGCAACTCGCCCTTGACTCTGCTCAACTCCCAGTTTTACAAATCTAGCTACCTAAATAAACTTTCTTTCTCCTCCAGGTATGTCCAGTCTGCACAGGAATGGCTCCAACATAAACTGGGTTCTAGCAGTTTTCCCACTTGTAGAACCATTAAAGGGGTAAGCACACTACCTATCTAACCAGCTAGCAAATCTTCCAAGTTGCTAGTCCTCATGAACTGTTGAACTCTGCAGGGAAATGTAAAGGAACTGTTAATCAAGAGAGATTATGGAAAGCAAAAAGAGGCCAATCAGGGATGCTCAAACATCAAGGAACTCCTCAGAAAGAAATTTAGACACAAATCAAGTAACTGGGTGAGAGAGAAGAAAGACATTCACAGCCGATAATCGCATCCTGTTAAAGAAACAGGAAAAGATCCCAATGCCAGGAGGGAGGAGAATTTCTGTAGTGTAACTGGTTATCCCACTTGGAGCCAAATTCAGAGCGAACCAGGGATTTTGAGTTCCTCTGCCGAGGGATACTGGGGATACTGGGAGCAGAGCCAGATGCCAAAAAGGGTTTTGGGCCAGGTCCACAGGACGAAACAAAGATGCACACACAGCTGCAGACTCTAAATTCTGTATGTTCCACAGTTTCTCTGCCTTTCAAGGTCTGCATTTCTTAAGAAGACCCCTTTTTGGGAGGAGGGGGTTTGATGCCTGGGGGGCAGACCCCCAGGCAGAACCCCAGAGGGGCAGCGAGGCTTTTGCTTTGCAGAATCATAAGCCTGGTACACAGAACAGAGCTGTGGATGTGCCTTGAATGCCTGATTTAGAACTCCATCCTGTATTTGTCAGGAAAGGGAAAGGAGAAAGACTGCGACGCCAAGTGCCCCAGCAGCCAGCATGAGAAATCCGTGTGTGCCACGCATATTCCCTTTTTCCAGCCATGTGGCGTCTGCAGTTTATTTTTAAGGGACTGAATCTTTGTAATCAACCCAGCGAGCTTCGACTCCTGCGTCACTGGGGGCACTTATCCACGCAGCTTTTATTACGAGCTTCCTAGCAGCTCTCCCTGGGGCTCTGTGGGGGTGAACCCATTTTGGAGATGGCATTCAGCGCCCTGGAGAACTCCTATACATGTGTCCCAGGGCACTTGGCCAATGACTCGAAGGGGGCCATTCCTGAGGAAAGGAATTTCCAAGGCAGATATCAACACACACGCACCGGCACCTGTTGGCAAATTTCCTGTGGTCTGAATAAGGACAGCGGTTTGTTTTAAGTCACATTACATGCGTTAATTGCGGCACTTAGTTAATTGCAGCTGTAACTATGTTACCCCCCAGCCATGTTCCGTGGCCACTGTCTCTGGGCCACAGAGCTTGTGTCTGGGTGTAAACCTGCCCCTTTGAGGTTAAGCCTTCCCACATGGCCTGAAGTACTTGCCAAAAGCTTTGCCAAAGCCGATGAGACTAAACTGGCCTTCAAGCTGCACGAAGGCTGCTGGTGGCTTCGGGTCTCGAGAGACCGGAGTCCCTGCTCCCCTGCACTCATCCTGCCTCGAGGGGCTGCTTTCCTAATTGCACTCTCGCCCTCCTTTTGCAGCTGGGCAGGACGCCTCACCGCCCAGCTGGGGCAATCAGGGGCCCTTGGGAGATCAAGAGGCCCTCCTGGAAGTGCTCTTGCCCCACCCCATGAGAGGCATAGTTTCTGCTCGGCGGGAGGGCCCTTCCACCAAGTCCTGAACCCCAAAACCTCCAGGCAGGACCGTGAAAGGGAAGAGCCTTCTGTGCTCCTTCGAAGCATGTGGAGGTCAGGGGTGCGGACCCTGCTTGGCAAGTGAGGCCGGCTCAGAACCACCTGAACTGTGAGCGACCCACGGAGAAGCCGTGGTCCGTGGCGGAGTTGTGAATGCTGGCTTGTGCACTTGTGGCTTCAGGCAGCATGGCAACCCACACGCGGCGCTCAGACTGCCCTTGATGTGCTTGAACCCGGGCAGTGGGTCCTGCGTCCAAGCTCCAAGTGGCGAGCCAGGGAGCAGCAGACCCTTTCAGTCCGAGGGCAGAGGCTGTCTTGCAACATCTCTCCTGATCTGCATCACAGGGTTGGGCAGGGTGGAAATGGACCCCCCCCCCACATATCTGCATATTTTTACTGCCAGCAAATAAGCTTTCAGAGAGGTGTTCTGCCTTTTTAGAAACAGCACTAAAGCTGGGAAAACCAGAGCCCTGTGAGGAAGGGTGGGCTGAAAGTCTGTGGATAGCCCAAAGTCTCCCTTCATAGCTGAGGGAAGCTAAGAATTCTTGCACCCTAACCACTAAACCATACTGTCTCACCAGCTCTCCAACTGGCTTTTACATCAATCCTAAAAGCTGATTTCACTCTCAGTTCACACCTGAGGTGAGGAGCCACTGTTTTCAGTCAATGGGTGTGTCCAGAGAACAGGGTAACCCCCCCCCCCCCATGGCTGAAATAGAAGGCATCTCGTTTCCTGCACAGGGTAACCTCCGTAAGCCAAGCATGGCTTGGGCTGAAATAGAAGAGATCCTGTTGCCTGAACGCAGCCAGAGTAACAGCCCATGATGTAAAAGCCAGAGTTCATCACTCAACAGCAAACTGGGGGTTCTCTTTATGGGTTGTCATGGTTTGTTAGGGCAGCTGGATTCATCCCCCCCCCCCCCCCCCATAACCCAAGGATCAAAGACAAGCCATGCTGAACCCTGTGCTGACTGAACGCAGCCCCTGTCGACAATTCAGGGCTAAATGGACTCAGGGTTTAATTTAGGATAAGGCAGCCACCTACCCAACTCTTGTGAATGTGATTACTGTTACTCAGTTTATCAGAACAAATAGCAAGCATTCATACCAGCAAAATTAAATGGCTCGAGATATCAAAAAATATTCATCAGCAGTAAAACTACACACACTGCCATGCCCGCCAGGCCAGAAAACAGTTGGGTCACACATCTGGGGAAAACCTGTGCCGAAAGAGATGTTACAAACACTTCTGAATGTAGAACCTGGCTGAGAGTTTGGAATCCAGATTTCTGGATCACCTCCTCACCTGCTGGAGATCTCTGGCTGCCATGGCTACAGTCCAGCGTCTCCTCCACCTTGGTGCTTTCCTCTGAAGATCTCAAGCTGATCCAGGTTATCTGCCTGGACTTTTTCAGACTTCCACCTTCCCCAGGCCCTGGCCAAGAACCTCCAAGGGGAGTCAGTGCCCTCTGCTGGCTATCAGTGGATCCCAGACTCATAGACCAAGAATCCACCAGGAGCTTCTTGCAGGCTCCAAAATTGATTTCAAGTGTCTTCTAATCCAGATACATGGACATTCCAGCCAAAAACAAAAAGAGGTCTTGGCAAACTTGTGGTTTGTTGAGTTGCTTGAAATTACTTTTGCCAAACCTGACAGGAAAGGAAATACATGGTGGAGAATCAGAGAAACCTTTCAGAGGCAGAAAACTCAGCAACGCCCTGGATTAAGAAGGTATCCACAGGTGATGCAGTGTTGTGTTAATTAAAAAAGACTATTATCAGCAAGGTTTAAAGGGCCAGTTGCTATGTTGACATGATGGTATTTCTGTGCTGGAAGCCATTAAGGAGGTGGATTAAATGAGCATCCTCCTCTCCATTTTTAAGCTCACAACAACCTTGTGAGGTGGGCAAGGCTAAGAGTCAGTGACTGACTGGCCCAAAGTCACCCAGTGAGTTTCACGGCCGACAGGGACTTGACCCGGGTCTCCTAAATCCCAGTCCAGCACTTTAACCACTACATCACCAGACGTTATGGGCTGGATGAGGGCCGACAGACAGAATCCCAATGACACAGAGACCCAGTGGGCTCTCCCAACGTAGCTCTGCCGAGACGCATCGCAACGAACGAGACACATGACTGAGCGAAGCCCCTGTCAATCGAGCAGAGCTACTCAACGCAGGATTGGTGCTGGATACAATGTCAGGACTGGGTTATTCACCTCTACCAAATTGGTTGCCCTCCCTTCAAAGGGGCAGGTTTGCAGTTTGGAAATACTCTTGGATCATCTTCCCACCGGGCATTACCTGGTAAGATCAGAGAGGCCAGAAGGCCTCTTTGAAAACTGTATATAACCTTGCAAAATGTTGCATGAAAAGCCGTTCAACTTAAAAGCAAAAAGACGCACTGCAAAGCACCGTTCATCGCAGCCCTGGATGTGAACCCACGGCGGGACACGCAGGGGGATCGCTTAGGAAATAATGAGCAAAAGAAAATAAATTAAGGGGGGGTGTGTGTGTGGTGTGTGTGCGGATCCTTCAATTTCAACAGTCCTGTTTGTGGCCACTTTTCCTTTTAAGTACCGCGTGGTAATTATAGCGATGTTATCAGGTCAAACGGCTCGCCTTTTAATTTAAGCAACGGTTGTGTGCCCTTGGCATGGCGCTGCATACCTTGTACGCAGTAGCTATGGAGTCGTTTTTAGAACACTCTTTCAGTGTGTAGAACCAAAACAAATGTCTGAGAATGTAGCTGAGGTGCCAACCAGTCGGTGCGGGTAGTGGGTAGAGCGCCGAAAAAAGACTCCAGGCATCCCGTTCCTAGTCCCCGCTGAGCCTGTGGCAGCCTTGCCTACCTCGCAGCGTTGTTGTTGTTGTGAGGAACACATGGGGAGGAGAGCCTTGTAAGCTGCCTTGGGTGTCTTGCAAGACATGGAATAAATGAAGCCCTTCGGGGCTGAACCAGGGGCCGCGGGTGGGTGTGCTGGGCCCTTTCAAATCCCCCGGGGAAGGTTGTCGTTGCACAAATGGGCCTTGACTGGCCGTTCAAAAGCAAGCAAGCCAGCCACCCCCAAGTGCTTTGCATCACAACCAGGAGCCATCTCCAGACTTTGCATTAGGAGAGGGATCGCTGCTCGGGGCAGAACGCCTGGAAATGGCAGGTGGCCGGCGTCCCAGCCCTGCGGCCTCCCATGGCACCCCCACAATAGCATCCTGGGCATGCCTGCAAGTTAGGCCCCCTGCTCTGGTTGCTGCTTGGAAACACGTGGCGGTTCGGGGCTCATCTTGCCCCTTTGCTCCGCACACTGAAGGGCAGGCACCTCGGGGTGGAGCCTAGATCAAGTCGCTGTGTATTTTACTGGATTTATGTTCCTGATTTCTTCCGTTGCAATGGGCTGGAGGGGACATGCAGGGGCCTTATCCTCCCCTCCATATTATCTTCTCAACAACCCTGTAAGTAGGCTAGGGTTAAAAGTAGGCTAAAAGGCAACTTGCATCTTGGGTCTCTTGCATTCCAGTTCCATTATAAAATAGAAATCTGCAGTCTTGACTGCCTGCCCACGGAAGGCAAAAAGGAGATCTTTCCCATTATGGGGTAGGGTGGGGTGGGGTGGGGTGGGAGCTCCCAGAAGGGGGGAGACTCATGCCTCCTCCGGGTGGATTGTCAGAGTTGAGCAATGGCTCAGGGTGCCAGGGAGAAAGAGGCAGCCTTGAAAGAGCAGCAAGTGGTGCAGATTTCAGTCCGGATTTATGTCTGGCTGCCTTTAGCGGAGGCATTTCCAAAAGGCCAGTGCAAATGGGGCTTGTTACGCAGTGCCCCCCCCCCCGGTCACACTCACACACGATAAAGCACATCAAATCCTATTGAATTAGATTATCAGGATTTTTATTTTAAAGGAAACAAGAAAATCTAAAGAAAAACGAGTATCCTCCCCCACATACATTCTAGTGTTAATCCTGCTTAGAGGAGACCCATGGAAACGAATGGGACTTCAGTTATTCCTTGCTAACAGCAGTGCCATTTCCTTCAATGGGAAAACCCAGTAACATACATTTTGGAGGACCCACTAAACTTCCACAAAAGATTGTGTGGGTTTAAATCATATAAGAATAAAATTAAGAATTGTGCCCATCAAGCAAGTCCTTAAAAATAAAGCAGAGGGTTTTTCCCTTTCTTGATTACATCTTTTCCTGACATTTAAAAAAGAATTACAAACCTGCCCCCCTCCCCCCACCACACACAAAGGAGCCTGCACTAGCAAAATGAAATGAGCCTGAAGACCAAGAATGCTGCCAGGAAAACCTGAACGGGGTGGGAAGAATAGGGATGCCTGGACAGAACTGCACAGAGAGGAACACCTGAACACGTCTCGGCCTGCTCTTGTTCACAGCACCACCACGGTAAATAGAGAAAAACCTTAAGCAACACAAGCACTGAACATGTCAAGGGGACACACAACTCAGATGGAGGAAGCAAACAGAGCAGAGATGGGTGTCTGGAACTCTCATCCGAAACACGCGACACTCCCTCACAAGGAAACGCTTGTCCTTCAGAATATGAGGTCTTTCAAATTCCACAGAAAGGGAATTTGCTGGCCAGTACTTTTCAGAATCCGAAATCCACCTTCCTCCTCTCATACACACTGGCAAATTTTCCTGTCCCTTCCATGCCTTTTGACAGATCAGTCCTCTTGAGGTCTCCATCACCTGAGCAACGATGACCTGTGGAGAGATGATGGGAACAGGAGCCACACAACACCTGGAGGGCCACAAGCACTCACCACGGTGGTCTGGATTCCTGACACTGGCCCTCCAAACAATGCCTTTTGTTCCCTTCCCTGGAGTTCCTACTGCTTGGATCACTTCAGTGCTATGCCTGCCCAGCAGAAACTAATTCTGGCAAGGGGTGAATTTAAAACTCAGAGATAAGCCAATCCTGTTCTGTCTGTTGAGTATTGCCTGTCAATTAAAAACACACAGCATAGCAGTTTAAAATCCCGCTTATGGTTTTAAGACCAATAGCTCAGTAGGAACTTCAACAATGTCCACAAGTGCTTGTAAATTAGTCAACACTCCTCAAGGGAAGTTATCCCAAGATTTAAAACCAAATGTAATCAAAGTAGCTTTCAGTGTTACACCTAAGCCTTTTTAAAAGTCAACTGGAACAATTTAAGCTAGTTTTGAGCACAAGAACACACTAATTTAGCAACCACTTGAGTTGTTATTCATAAGCCCATACATGTTTCATAATGCCATAGAAACGATTTCCAAGTGTAGCTCGAACCTTTGCAGACCTGCACCGCTTCCATCACTGCTGCATATGCACAACTACCTTAATGTGAGGGAGAGTGAACCTGCATTACCTAGTACAGCATGGATTAGTCTCCTTCACTCACTGCTCAATTATGACGTTTTATACGAACACCTGTAGGCTACACATATAGAAATGTTAAATGAAGAACAGACGCATCCATTTGCTTATTTATGTACATCACAAAGCAGAGCAATGAAAATTCTGCAAATGTCACCTGTAATTGGAAGGATACTGCAAGAAAAGCATTAATCCAAGTTCATCCACAATCCTTTACCGAGGGAAACAAAAGCTTTGAATGCAAGCAACTCTGAAGGAGCAGAGCCCACTAGCAAGTGCCAATCCAGTGATGATCTTTATTGATACCAATAGATGAGGTTACAGAATTCCTTCTACATTGAATATCATTTTCCAAGTATCACTCGACCAGATCTTGGAGCAGGCCCTAGGAAGCAGCCTCCACCTGGCCCAAAACGGACCGAAGTCTCACCCCTGTGATAACCTAAGGAGCTGTGAGCTGACTATCAGTCAACATGGAAATTGCAAGGCCTTCCCACAATGGCAGAAGGAAAACAAGCGAGCTCAGGGTCACTTTGAAGCAGAGTTAGAGTTTATAAGCAAATGCCTCTTCTGTTGGGATCCCGATAGAGAACTGTGCCTGAGGGGCTTGTCTTGGCGGAGGGAAAGAGGGACCTGCCAAGATTTATATGTACCACTGACATTTTTTTGCTATTTTATTCCTCATAATATAGTATAAGTCCTAATGATTCTAAGTTATATGCTGAGAAACCAAACTAAAGGGGATGAGTTAGAAGCATGCTTTTTTCTTTCAGTGAAGACTATTAGCCCCCTTGTGTACACATTAAGTTTTATTGTAACAAAGCAACTTGTACACTTTTAACGTTTAAAACTGAGCGTCTTTCTTTTCCAGTGAAACAAAAAAAAAGTTGAAAAAACAAAACAAGGAACAAAATTACAATAATAGAGAATGCAAATTCCAAATAAGATCCTAAATAAAAGTTCTGCTGATTTCTCCATCAAGTGGCAGGGCTCGACTGTAATCATTAGGAGAGTTTATGTCTTTAAAAGTGTCATCTTAAACTGCAAGGATGTTTGTTAAACATCACGATTAAACATGCCAAAGGAGAAGAAGCCATGTTTTGTCAAAATGCCCGTTTAACCCACCCAATGTCTGAAACCCACCCTCTCTTACCCTGTCTATAACCCCCCCTTTTTTTTAGCTTTTTCATTTTTTTTAAACAAGAGAAGTAGACAGATACATGTTGGTAAATGCTAACTGTCCATATTCACATAGAGACACAGTGTAATCTCTGAGCCCAATATACAGAGAAAGAAGGAAAAAGCTAGATTCTATGCACGACTACACAGGGGCCTAGCACCCTTCAGCTTCCAGCAGAGCAAGGGAGCAGAAGGCCCTCTTTCTTCCCCACAGAACACGGCGTGTTGATTCTATTAACAGTTTTTGTTTCGAGACAGAGGGATAAAAAAATTGAAATGCGTAGATTCTTTTCCACTGTATTCTGCTCAAGGTATTTTCTCCAAAATCATCTGTGAACCATGGTGAAGAGGAGAGGGAAAAAAGACCTCAGGAGAACAAGGTGACTGAGCACAAAAGGGGAGGGGGACAGCAACTTGCTCCCAGGGAATTGAAGGGGAGGAAAGGGACAGGCAGAGGGCAGTTGGAATCTGTCAGTGTTCAGTCATCTTCTCCTTCATCCTCCTGTTTAAAGAGAAGCAACATTTTAAAATACAGTGAGTGTTTGATTGAGTTAATCCAAAATTATGTTCCAGTTTTTAATCAGTGCACGATTACTCTCCAGGAAATCATCAGCAATCTCTCCTTCACAAAAGAGAGAGCATAACACAAAGTACGCAATCCTGGACATAAGGAAAAGAAGATAGTCAAAGTGGACTTACTTCAGCAAAATAAAACCAACATACTACATGAAGCCAGGCTTCCAAGTGGCTGACCATGCACATCACTACCATAAAGTTAATATGAAACGTGTGTGGGGGGGGGGGGGAGGACCATCCCAGAAGCTTTAGTAGATCTGGGACTGATACTGCTCCCACACGTAAAAGGAGGTTACCCAACTCCACCACTAGTTAACAAGTCCATGGAGAGAAGAGGCCAGTACAAACCTTAGTGGACCAGTGCCATGTGGGATGCGAATTAGCTTTTCAGCCCCCGGGCTGAGTCATCCAGTAGCAAGTGGCCATCACTAACACGCAGCAAACCCCTTAGAGAAGCTTCCAGTGTGCCACAAGAAGCCCACGAAGACCAACAGGGGGTCCGGCACTTAGTGGCAAGGCTAGCTTAAACAATCCCTTGCACGCTAAGCACCGAGTACTGAGAACCAGGCTGAAGACCATTCACACAAATTTAGCGAGTTACAGAGCAGCAGCTCCCTTGGTAGTGATTAAATCCAAAGTGTATTCCAGCACTGCTCAAAGCCACCTTCCCTAAACCAAGAGCCCTCTGGATGCATTAGTGATGGCCAAGCTGGCTGAGAATTATGGGACCTGCACTTCTACACATCTGGAGGGTGACAGAATGAGGGAAGGTAGGACTTATGCTTAAGACTTCTCATTCCAAGAGTGATAAGGTTCTAACCTCTCCTTCTTCACCCTCATCATCATCTTCATCTTCCTCGCCCTCATCTTCATCACCTTCCTCATCGATGTCCTCCAAGCCTTCTTCTTCTTCATCATCATCGTCATCCTCTTCTCCTTCACCTTCCTCATCATCCATATCAGGAACCTTATTTGATACACGCTAAAGTTAATGAAATTATCTTAAGCCAGCCATAGAGGTTTTTCCACAAGTATGATAAAATCCCTGAGTACACCTACCAAGTAGTACTGCAAAGGGTTTGGCCAGATGTCATCCTTAATGACCTCTCCTAATTCATCAGCTCCTGCATCAGAATGGTCAGTGAACCAGGTGAAGAAGCTTTCCGGTTCTTCATGCTGCCTCTTTCTGCTGGCCTTGTTCTGTGTCTGGCTTGACCGCTTTGTCAGGTCCTTGGAAAAAAGAAAGACACAAGCAATCAGAACTTTCACATCCGAAAGTGTGAAATGGGCTAAGGACATTGATCCTCACCTGTGCTATGGAGCATATTTATTCAGTGACCACAAGCCTCAGGTTATGGAAAGCTACTTCAAGCTGCCAAACAGCCTGCTTAGTTTCAGAAAAAAATGGCCATTTGGAAAAACAAAACAGATGCTTTCTCAGGCATGGGGAACTAGTCCTGGGCAGTCTGAAGTAGTTCCACTAACAGGGCACAGAGGTCCAGAAGGAGCTACATCTCCCTATCAGGAATATCCTGTGGTGATACCAACAATGTCACCAGTCACACTTTAAGAGAAGATGAGCAATTTGTTTTAGTCAACAAATCCCACTAGCCCTTGCCAACATAGCCAATGATAAAGGTTTCTCGGAGTTGTACGCCAAAATGTTACCTCGAGGCCAAGTTGCCCACCCCATTTTAAGTCATATTCAGCAAGCAACTTATGACTCTGACTTCACTACTTAGCATTAATTTTTGCTAAAATAATGGATCCCATACCCCTCCACACAAAGCCCAAATAAACAAGATCTGCCCTTGTGACTATGAATGGCCAGGCAAGGCTAGGAGCCAGAGTCTAACCAGGAGTCAATGAAACTTGACTCCTACCGCTGCTCATGGCACTTGGTAAACGACAGGCATGGAATCCCGGTGGTACAGTGGCTGGGGCACTAAGACTAGGAACAGGTTCAAAAACTGCCCCCAGCCACAAAACTGACTGGCTGATCCTGGGGCAGTCAGGTCCTCCCACAGGGTGACCCCAACACACAAGGACAAAGGCTGCTGCAAGGACAAAGCAGAGTAGTTTGGAGGAAGAACTGAATGTCAAAAATGGAATTTAAGACTGAAGTGAACCAGCTCCATTTAATTTTTAGGACCTCTTCCTCTATGCTGTAGATTCGTACTACTGCGCTTTCCAGACTGAGGACCTCCTTTGACATTACATGCATGTATGCATTGCTGAGAAAGTAAAAAAGCAAACTTATACTTACTGCATCCTCTAAGAATAGTTTCACTTAGTTTAAGCAGTTTAATTGAAGCACAGAACCACCTAAAATAGTCTGGGGCAATGCAAGCATACCCTGACTCCTCAGCCATGTCGGGAAAGGTTCTAGCTGGAGAAGATGCCACATTCGTGGCTAAAATCAAGAACCCCCCAAGGTAATGCAATTGCCACAGTCCCACAGAGTCCTTAAAACCGCTGCTACATACCTTCCCAGATTTCCATTTGATTTCACTGGATTTTGATGAGGGGTCCCCACTCTCATTCAGATGAAACTCTTTGGAGAGCATCTTATTTTCAAAATATGGATTCTCATCAAAATACTGCATTAAAAAAAGATGGTACATGGTTTGATATCTAAAACACTGTGCAATAAAGCATCATGGACATAAAATAGTTCCCCCACCCAAGAAATGTTTAAGAATAGTGCTGTGCACCTGAACTTACAAAATCTATTCTGTAACCTGATTTGATGTCTTCAAACTCTGTCACCTCGACTCTGATCAAATAATGCAGTGCTTCTTCATCTTCTTCTCCCAACAGTGCAGATACTAAAAATGACAGAACAGCAATCACAAATGTGTTATACTTGAAGCCAAATATTATTTTCATGTTATGGTTTTGTTCTCCTGTAAACCAAATGCCTGTTATGAAAATTAAAATCTATTATACAGTGAGTAAAACTCTCAGATAGCTTCAGTCCTAGTTCAGACCTGTTTTAGAATGCTGAGATCTGAAATTAATACAAAATAGTGGAAGCAGTTGTCAGTATTTTGGAATTTGTATTACAGGTTTTGGATTATAAAAACTATCCCTGGATTTTATTTTCCATGTTGTTTGGGATATTGTATCGAATGCTTCAAATCAGTTTGAGAAATTACCTCACTGAGCAAGCTTACAAAGTAAATATACTTTAAAAATTACTTTGGCATACCTTGTGGGTGGTTGACAAATGTTGTTACCCAAAAGTTTGGAATTTTGGCGATCAATTCTGACCTCTTCTGAAAGAATGGTTGGCGGAGTTTGTTGTATTTCTGTTCTACTTTCAAGATTTCCTCACTGGCTTGTTCATTCAGTCTGCAGCAAAGACAAGACCCAAGTAAAGCCATGAATATCTTTTGTTTTGAAGGCAACATGGATTTCCACAGTAATGATCAGACCATGATGCAAGGCCATCCTGAAAACTCAGCTATAACAACCTTGACAACTAAGGTTTAATATGCCTTCAAACTGAATTGGCTCTTAAACCTGAAAACATTTATTGGCACATCAGCTGATCACCTCCATTTTGCCAAAGCGCCCACAGCACAATGGCAACAGCACTTGCAAATGCTGGTCTCTTTATCAAAGACCCCCTCCTGAATTGTGACGTCAACTCATAAGCCTAAGCAAAATTCCTGAAAATTTAATGCTGTTTAAATGGAAAACATAGTTGTTATGGGCAGAAGACTGGCTGGGTCTCCTTTTGAAATAAGGGTGGGGAAAACTAAATAATTGAAACAAATGCAAAAATGAAAGGAATTCTGCCCCTTCTTCCTGCACACCCATGGCTGGCATCTCTGATTAAGCAGTCTTGGCTCTGTGGTGAGAGGGCAATCTCTGCCCAAAATATTAAGTATTAGGAACTTAAACATTTCTTAAAGATATTTATTAGTACCAACATGTTTTAAGTATTTTATTAACATTTAAGAACCAAATTCTGTAAGACAATTTTATCTTGACAAATGCTGTATTACAGTCAGTCAAATTATAAGCACTGCTTAAATCAAGTTAAATAAACTTAGCAAATTATATGCTGGAAACAGTCTCCAGATTTTAGAATACAAAGTAATACTTGCATTTCTTCATTATAATTTGCCAATATCTTCTAAGGAAAGATGTTCAACAATATGTTACCTGTCTATTTCATTCTGTACTTCATCAATATGTTCGATTGCTTCCTGTTGCTCTTTGTCTGCAAAAATAACAATCCGTATACCAATGAAATCTCCAAGAAAGGTTTCAATTAACACAATTCAAGACAAGTATGAATTGAACATTTATGAAGTTCATAACTTTATTCTCATACATCATCCAAAATACTTTTGGATTTGCAGTACCTTTGCCTTGTATGCCACTGATCAGACTCTGCGTCCTGCATATGGATTTTAACAGTTTCATCTAGCTTGGATCTCAAGCTTGAAGCCTACTATGTCCCCTAGGCTGCAATCCAGAGCACACTCAATAGGAAGTTAAGTCCCTTTGAACTCAGCAGGAATTATTTCTGAGTAAACTCACTAATGACTGGGCTGTAAAATTTTAATACAAATTTCAGAAGAATTTTGAGTTTCATCCACAAGTGTCTCTAATGTGCTCATAAAGTGTTTGTCACCAGCACTGCCACACTGCAGTATAGGCTTATTTCCTTCCATATAATTTTTTATTTCACAGATCATACCAGTCTACAAAACAGAAATAAGTTTTACAACAGTATGGGGAGTCTCAAGTTTCCACAGTTAAATACATTTTAGCTCAATCCAAGAGTGAGCTAAAATGAAGGAGAAAACAAAACAAAACAAAACTCTGATAACTCCTTAATTTCCTGTACTAATTTAAATGAGATTTTTAAAATTCCAGCAATGATTATATCTCAGCCCTTTCTTAAAAAGATATTGCCTATCTGATGCATTTTAGGACAGACAAAAGCCAGGAAGTAGGCATTTAAAAGAATCCATTTAAAAAGCCAAAAGGAACAATTTGGGTCTAACCCACCTTATGAGGCAAATGGGTACTGGAATGAAGAGGCTCCCCCTCAGACACACCATTAATAAAAAACCTAAAGATATTTATCCAGGAACAAAAATCTCATTACATTCTATTACATCTACTTCCAAGTAAAAATCTTCCTTGGATACCATCCTGCGGCATGTAAAAAGTACACAGGCAAACTCGTGGCACCAGCAAGTTTCCGGAGAGGGTAGGCAGGGATGGAGAAGGAACCACGTGCACGCAGGGCCAGATCGCACAGTTGTAAATTCCACGTTGTCTGGCAGGGTACAAGACAAGCAATTTAAAGGGAAGGGGAGACCAGATTCTCCCTCCTTTTTCAAACATTATCGATTCCAAACATCATCTCAAACACAAAATCCTTGGGGGGAGGGGGGGGGAGAAATCGTATACTAGAGTAACTTGTATGTCTAATCCTATGAAAGGAGCCAACTTGCAATCCTCCCTGAATCGAGCATTCGGCGGGTGGTGTCGATAAGGCTATGGACAGAATCATGTTGCGAGCCACTACCCAAACTGGATTACTTTGGGGAGGGACGCACGCAGAGGGGCGCCAACGATAGGGGAAGCTGCAACCCCCCAAACAGAATGCAACATTCCCGCTGTGCGCGGGCGGGGGTCCAAAGCAATATGCATGGCGAGTCCATTTCCAGCTCTCCCCGCACGAACGAAATTGATTTTTGGTGGGAGCAATGCACGCAGGGGGAGCCATCACCTCGTGCGGCCTTACAAAAAGTTGTCGACCCTCCCCACAAAAAGAAAAGCAATGCGGGGAGCGAGGGACCGAAAGCATGCCAGCCTCGCACGTGGTGCGGCTTGGAAGTTGCAGAGCCCCGCGCCGCCTCCGAAAGGCATCGGGCCGCGCGCGTACGCGCCTGGGGAGGCGGGGAGCACCCCCACGAGCCTCCCCCTCGCACCGACGGGGCTGCGACTCCCCCGGAGCGCCGAGAACACCGAAACCGCCAGGCGCGCAGCTCGGTACCATGCGACTCGGCGGAGCTATCATGGCGGCAACGTTGTAAGAGGCAGAACAGCGGGAGGAAGGGGAGAGGCAGAAATGCCCTTTATCTGGCTTTGGCTACCCCCCTCCCCGTTTCCGAAGCGACAAGAGCGGGCAAGGTTGCCGGGGCTTTAAATTTTGTGCATTTATTTATTTAATTCGGGCGGGCGGGCGAGGAAGAAAAGAAACTGGGGGAGGCTTTCCACGCGTGCGCGCGCGCACACACATTTCTGAGGGAGAGCGAGATATATATAAATAAATGGAGAAAGGGCGGCGAGGAAAAGGGCGGCCGCGGGACGGAGCGCGCGGGAGACAAAAGGGGCGCCGAACATGGCCTCCTCCTGCGCGGCTCGCGGGCTCGGCCTCCGCCGCGGCCTGCACATCCGGCCCGAGCCCCCCGCGCGCCGCGCTTCCCTTCCCGCCTCCGGCGGCTGCCGAGGGGGGAGGGGGAGCAGGAGGAGGGAGGAGAAGATGGCGGCGGGTGCCGCCGAGGCGCGGCGGCGGCGTTGTCTCTGCGTGTCTCGGGCCCGCCCGCGCGCTTCTCGCCGCCCGCCCGCCTCACCTGAGATCTCGTCGGCCCCGTCGTGGTTGGAGTTGAGCTCCTTCTTGCTGACTTTGGCCGCCGGCGCCGACATGTTGGAGGGGAAGGAAGGAGGGAGGAGAGGAGGAGGAGGGAGGCAGGCAGCAGGCAGGCAGAGCGCGCGACGGAGCCTCGCCTCACGCTGCCTCACGCCGCGCTCACTCGCTCGGCCGCCGCGGCTGCTGCTGCTTCTCGCCGCCGCCGCCGCCGCCGGTCCGTCCCGCCTCCTCACGGGCCCGTCGCTCCGCGCCTGGGATCCGGGGGGTGCTGGTGGTGGCGGCGGCAGAGCCTGCGCTCCCCTCACGCGATGCCCGCACCAGCCGCCGCCGCCTCCGCCTCCTCTTCCCCCGCCTCCTCTTCGCGCGCTCGCTCGCTGCTGCTGCTGCTGCTGCTGCCGCCGCTGCCGAGGGGGAGAGTGAGCTCTGCGCACGCGCCCAGCAGCTCTCCGCTCCCTCCGCCGCCCCCTCTACGAGAGAGGATCGGCAGGCGCCTGCGCAGAGCGAGAGACGGCTCTCCCAGGGCGCGCGCGTGCAGGAGCGCCTGTGTCTGTATCTCTTTCTATGTTATGGGGGGGGGGTGTCCTGCGGTCGCGACTGCGCATGCGCAGAAGGCTCCCTCCGTTTTCCTTCACACACAGCGCGAGCGCGCGAGGGGGAAGGGTAGAAACTGCGCGTGCGCAGTTTCTACCCTTCCCCTCCGTCTGTGTGAGCGCGCACGCTCTGAATCGTCACTTTGCCTCCGTCGGAGCGAACGCTTCCTCGCGCGCGCGTGTGGGGGGGGGGTAGAGAACTACGCAGGCGCGGAAATGCCCCTACGCCTCCCTCAGAGCGCGGGAGGGGAAAGCGGGCAACTTGCGCGCGCGCAGAAGCTTCTCCTTCTCTTTCTCTTCCCCCGTCCTAGGGCGCCGGGTGAGGGAACGCGCAAGCGTAGAAGCGTTTCCTCCCCTCTCCAGTTCCTTTTTCTTCCCTTTTGGGGGCCGTGTTGAAGCAACTACGCAGGCGTAGATTTCGGGGGGGGGGTTACAATAAGAACGCGTGAGCGATTGCACATGCGCACAGGCTCAATCTCTATGCCCCTCCAGACGAGAACAAGGATGAAGGACTGCCCATGCGCCCATCTCCGCATCGGGTAGAGAAACGGACGTCAGCGTGAAAACTCCCGCCTGCCTTCGGGTATGCTGCGCAAGCGCGTTACTGCATTCCCTCGAATCGGGGCGCTGAGGGGAAAAGGGACACGAGCAGCTACTACAGAAACCAGGACAGGGGCGTCTGCGCATGCGCAGAAAATCCCCGTAACACTTTTTAAATAAAAGTGGCAACGTCTCCAACGCAGGCTTTAAGCCCCGCCTATGTCACTCTCTGATTGGCCGCCGGGACTCCAAGTGGAGACAAAATATGCATATGTATGAGGCGGTTGCGGCTGGGAACGGGCTTTCTCGCGCCCTGGAACAGCGGGAGGGGGAAAGCTCACCTGGCCGGCAGGTGATGCGCCGCACTTTGGGATGCTGCGCTGGGCGCCCCAGGCAGGCACGGTCGTCTCGGCGAGGATTTATCTTGCGTCGTTTCATTTCTCCTTTAAAGTTGCATTTACTATGGCACGCGAGAATTGAAACAATATTAGTTGACACCCGAAAGTTTCCTTTCGTAAAACTTCTGTAACTTTAAATCTCGTATTAATTTTTCATTATTCGAAACAATAGAATTTCACATCCAGAAGTTTCATTTTGCAAACCTTTTTTACTTTTATTCATTAAATAATATTTTAAATTTATTATTCAAAAGGTAGCTTTGCACCCAAACCATTCCCTTGGCAAATCTCTTGCTATCTCTATCATTTATGACATCATGAATGTTATTACATTTATACTCCTGCTTATTTTCCCTCTTCCAAGAAAGCCAAAGTGACTTTCAAGGTTCTCTGCACTTGATCGGCCCATCAGTCCTGCCAGCTCATGCTGGGGGCCAGTAACTGGTCTAAGTTACTCTGTGAGCCCAGCTGGGACCACGTCCAAGTCCCAGACCAGGATTCTGCTACAGCACCTCGCTCGCACATTATTTCTTACTCAAAACAGTCCTTTTGCAAGCCGTTTTTAAAATGATGTCATGACTAGGTTGCCATCAATTCTCTTAGGGTGCAATTCTTCAAGCAACTTGGCTACAGCCTCTTCTCTCCCTATCCTTTTTTCCTCATGTGTCATCATTTTTTTAAAGATTGTTAATGTGTGGGCACAGACTGTCTTTTTTTGCTAATATGCTCAAGGAGTCTTTAAATGCATGAATAGATAAAATATAAACAATTTAAAAGCTTACATCCAATGATTTCAAAGTGCTGTACACACATTAACAAAACATGAAAGATTTTATTTTTAAATAAAAAATAAAGTTTGCATAAACAGATATGTTTTCAACATCCACCTTAAAAATAAAGGATTGGCCATGTCTGACTTTGGGGAAGCTGAGAGTCCACAGCAGTTTGACATAGTCGATGGTGGAAATGCATGGCTTTTTCAGTATTTTAGGGTGGGTTTCATCTGAATAGTTTAGCCAGAGCAAAGAACATACCCATCAAATTCAGCTTGACCTTTAGCTCTTAAAGGGCTCCTCTAAAGTATCCTAGGGAAAACCACATGCTCCCTCCATCATGTAGCAGCAATTTCTTTTTACAGTGAAATCCCAACATTTTGCTTCTTGCAGAGAATCCAAGGCGGTTTACATCCTTCTCTTATCGTCACAACAACCCTGTGAGGTAGGTGAGGCACAGGGTTAGTGACAAGCCCAAGGACATCCAGTGAGCTTCAGGGCCTAGGCTGCATTAGCAAGGAGGGGCGTCTTCAGGAGGGCTTTTGTCCATGGGCCCCTGACAGATGCCCAACCTGGCTGCTTTTAATGGTGGCCCTGCATAGTACAGACGAGGCAATTCATTTGCACAAGACGGAGTAATGGCTGCCAGCCAGGAGAGCTTTAAAATGGGCAAAGGCATGGAAGGGCAGGCTATCCGTGGATCCAAGCTACCTCTGGCAGCAGGAGCAGTGTGTCTGTGTACCCCGGTACCCAGCGGCTGGGGAATGATGGTTGCAGCTGTTCTCGTGTTTCCTGTTTGTGCAGCAGGATGGCCACTGTGGAAACACCATGTTGGAAGGGATGGGCCCTACATCTTGGTAGTTTACCATGGGATGAGCTTGGTCTAGCACTCTTGGCAGGTGAAGCTCAGGACAAAAGAGAGGCAGACTGACAACTCTTTCCAAATTTCCACTGGTGTCATTTATAATCCTGAACCTTAACTTTGAATGTCAAGCCTGAAGGAAAAAAGCACACAGCCCTGCACTGAGATGGGTTAAATTCTGCCCTCCCTTTAATCAAATATTTATTTATTTACTATACCTCCCAAAAGCTGAAGCAGTTGCTAAAAAGAGTGGCTAAAAAATAGTTCAAAATTGTTTGATGATTGCTGGGTACAGCATCTGCTTTTCTGAATGTCCATAGAAATCATCTGGATTCTGTTAATTTCCCCACACGTCATTAAAATCAATTGAGTTTTGGAATGGTCATGGATGGGCTCACTAGACCTTTCTAAACTTCTTGGAGACCTTTTGGGATGCAATGAACTGAGCTTGCAAATAGCCAGAGGAATTTAGCCAGCACTCAGTGATCAGTGTGAATCAGGGGTGTCCCTCAACCCCGCAGGAAATCCTGGGAAGCTTAGGATGTGTGAAACGGGCGTGTCTGTCCAGCCACCCTGCAAGGGAGGTTCACCTATATGCCTTACAGGTAAGCAGCGTGACACACCCTCCCTCTCGACCTCTCAATCTTTTGTTGGTGTCTTTCCTCTGTTTGGGGTAATTTATATATGGCCACCTTCTGTGGGGATGAAATTCATGCTGCCCACATGCCTTGCAACCCCCTGGTGAGGTTTATCCATTATCATTTGCTTTTTAACATTTAAGAATAATTATTCCTAGCAGCCTCTTGTCGCTGTCAGAGAGTGTGCATGCTCAGCTTTTAGCTTGAGCTGAGCCTAAAATGGTGGCCACGGGCATGGTTGTTGCAGAGGGAGGAAGCTCTTGGCTCTCACAGGGGTCAACAGAATGAAATTTTACTTCAGGTTAAGAAAGGGTACGGGAGGGCAATAAGGAAGGCATTTTTGATGCAACGGTTGGTTATTCATTACATCTTTATGCCATCTAGTAGCTGAAGCTCTCTAGGCAGTTCACAACCATTTAAAAATGCAGTATAAAACAGGAATATGTAAATATTTAAAACTACAATATAAAAGAGAAGTAAAAGCATCAGAACATTTTGTGGAATTGCAGGGCAGGTCAAAAGGTTGCGATGAAGGTCCCAGCACAAAATGGCTACTTGATTGGCACAAGGTTGACGAGGAGAGGAGAGGAGCGACGAATCAGAGGGGGGCATGTGGGAGCGACTGCTGCTTTTGCAGCTTTCCTGGGCATGTTTAGGCGAATAGTTCTGATACCATTATTTATTTTCTGAGCGAAAGGGGCTGGTTGCACACGATGCCCGAGAGCTGCCAAGACGGTCGCACGGAGCGCACGTGCTGTGGCAGCAGGCAGAGTATTTGCCCGCTTGGTATTTTTTCCAGGTAACTGACTTACTGGCGGGCTTGGGGTGATGCTAACAGTACATATGGCAGAGCCAAGACAATTGCCCAGGTGCTCTAAGATCCCCATTGTTTAAAGCTTAAATTATCTTTAAACTAAAAACAAAACACAAAAGAATTAACTCAGAAGCTTCTGTGGGGAACATGTTCTAACGCCATCTTTTCTTTCCCTGAAGCCCTTCGCTCCACATAAGGTACCACATTGGAGTGTTCCTTTTTTAAAACCAGCAGTGTTCCTTGCGTCAGTTTGTTCTGCAAGTGTGTCAGATTTTGATGTATATAAGCCAACAGCAGTTTACAAGAGGAGGCAACGTTCCTTCATGTCATTGTAGGAAAGTACAAAAAAAAAAACAACACGCACATTTTGCGCCACTGATGGCTGAGAAAATGGCACACAAATAAGCAGATATCCAAATCATTGGCTTTGATGGCATATGAAGGGTCTATTTCAGCTACTTTTTCTTGTAAGGTCCCAACTGTTTCAAACTTGTTTGAAGGTACAATCCTATGCAAGTTTAAAGAGGACATTTGGTAGCCATTTCTCCCTTTGTCTAAACTTGCAGGGGATTGGACCCTTAGTTGTGCAAATTGTTCCATATACTGTTTCAAATGTTGCCATTTCATGCTGTTTTTCAATTGTTTTTGATATTTGTATGGTCCAAATGTATTGCCTGTCTTGGGAACCGTTGCAAACTCCTTGCAGCACTTTAGTTATTGGTTTGTATAAAAAATGAAATTATTTATCATTATAGCTGTCTGGGGAATGCTGGAAGTAGTAGCCCTTTTTGCTGTTGATACATGCGTATAATTGTCTTCTTTTGTAATACTTGTATTTATTTTGCCCCTGCAGTGTGATAACTGAAACATAGAAACCTAGAAAACAGAGCGAGTCAGAAAGGGCCTCCCAGGCCATCTAGTCTGAGCTCCAGCACCAGCCGGCTCCGCTCACGACATGCCCACCATGTGCATGTCCAGCCTATCTTTGAACACCCTCACCCATGAGGCCTCAACGACCTCCCGTGGAAACCCATTCTACACCCTCGGGGTCCTGACTGTCAGGATGTGCTTCCTGGCATCCAAACGAAACCTTAGCTCCCTGAGCTTTGCTCCGTTGGAGCACGTTCTGCCTTCCTCTGCAGGGGAGAACAGGTCTCTGCCCACCTCCGTGTGACATCCCCTCACACACCTGTATGTCGCCAACAGATCCCCCCCGAGTCTCCTCTTCTTCAGGCTGAAAAGACCCAGTTCCCCCAGTCTCGCCTCATACCCCATCCCCTGCAAACCGGCCACCAACCTTGTGGCCCTACGCTGCACTGACTTCAACCTGGCTATATCCTTTCTGTAATGAGGGACCTAAAACTGAACACAATACTCCAGTTGCAGGCGCACCAGAGTTGTATAGTGGTAGTAATACCTCTCTCGATCTAGAAGCCACACTTCTGGCTATGCAACCACAGGTGGCGTTTGCCCTCTTGACCACCGCATCACACGGCTGACTCATGTTTAGCCTGCAGTCAACCAGCACCCCGAGGTCCCTTTCACAAGTGCTGCTCTCCAGCCACTTATCACCTAACCTGTACTTATGACAGCTATTCCTGTGCCCCAAGTGCAAGACCTTGAACTTCTCCACATTGAACGCCATCCTGTTGTCTTCTGCCCACTTCCTCAGTTGTGGCCACTGCTCCAGTTTTAGTGTCGTTTGCGAATTTGATCAGCAGACTGTTCACCCCTTCTTCCATGTCGTTAATGAAAAGATTAAACAGGATCGGCCCCAGGACAGAGCCCTGGGGGACCCCGCTTGTCACTGGCCGCCATCCTGATGATTCCCCATTAATGGTTACCTTCTGCTTTCGGTCAGTCAACCATGCCCTAATCCACCGGACAGTGCTTTGGTGTATCCCAAAACTCCTCAGTTTCTCCACCAGGATATAATGGGGCACTTTGTCAAAGGCCTTGCTGAAATCCAGGTATACCACATCCACTGCATCCCCTCCATCCAGCCACCTCGAAACCTTGTCATAAATTCCACAAGGTTTGTCTGGCAGGACCTGTTTTTGCGGAAGCTGTGTTGTGTGGCTGTCAGCCTCCCTTCCCTATCTAGCATCACTAGATCTCTATTATGAGCCTTTCCATTGTTTTTCCTACAATGGATGTGAGGCTAACCGGTCTATAATTCCCCATGTCCTTTCTACTACCCTTTTTGAAAATTGGGACCACTGATGTATTTTACATTGTATTTTAAAACTGTATTTTACATTGTGTTTGGGCACACTGGGTAGTTTTAAACTGATGATTTTACTGTGATTTTATTTGTATTATTTTGTTTTTAATTGTTATCATAAAATGGCTAAAGATGTATTTCATGGGGGGGCTATTGAATGCAACAAACTTCTATAAGCTGTGGCAAACTTGTCCAATGGTTAGAGGCTGTTGTAATTGCAGCCCAAACCAGCTGGCACTAGGGGGCACTCCAATCTAAGAGACAAACCTGAAAGGCCTTGTTGGGAAGCCCAAAAGCAGGACAGGTGAGGCTGAAAAACAGTGGCTGCGCCTTGCACTGTATCATATCCCATAAAATGACTGGTGTCCCTGCTGGACTGCAGCCTTTCTTAATACAGTTCATTGTTCTAATTCCTGGGTCATTCTCAACTTTGTCATCATCATCATCTTCATGAACCTGGGGTTTGATCTCCTGGAGAGATTAAGGGATCTGAAATGCTGCTGGTGTTATGGCATTGCGACACTGGGAAGGAACATCAGGTTTGATCACTGAATTCACACTAGAATCAGACAGGTCGTCTTTCCGGTGCTTGGCTCTCATGGCTGCCCAGTCTCTACTGATGTGGAGCCATCTTCAGGGACCACAGCCTTTTTCTGAGTGTTTGTATTCAGACATACCCCATTTAGGGACACCGACTTTAAGATTAGCTTGAGATGAGCTCACCCTACCACCCTAAATGGAGAGACTTTGCTCAGATTCAATCCCAAAGAGGAAAGCAATGCTGCGTTTGGTCTGTTTGGGAGCCAGTGTCACAGTAATTTCTTAGACTCTTCCGTTACAAAAACAGATCCCCTTGCTGAACTGCAGAAGGTCCATGCAGGCCTGTTCCTCATATGTAAGCCTTGCCACATTTTCCCCTCTTCTGGCACTCTGCAGTTCATAGCCATGTCCAGTGTGGCAGGAGGGGTGGTGTGTGCAGGGCGGGGTGGCCATGATAGAGAGGGGATAGATCCTTGTAAAGATCAAAAGGGGTTGGGGAGATCATGTACAGTTCCCTCGAGCGACTTGGAGCAAAAGTGGGACTTACCCACATTTCTGAGTCACTATGTGCATATGCGCACACCCACACACAAAGAGGTACTCCAGGGTTAGGCAACATGGTGCCTGCAAGCACCCATGTACCCCCCAGCGAGTTCCTTGGGACCCACCAAGGTGCTCTCCTCAGACCACTTCTTTCAAATGAACATATTTCATTGCTATTGGCTGGGATCACTTCAAAGCAAACGGGGGGCTCCAACTGTTGCCGTTTTCCATGCGTGCCTCTCGGCCACACAGTGACTTAGCCACAGTGCCAGCCTTTTTGTGAGGGTGCCCAGAAAATTTCTCAAGTTTCAAACATGCTCACAGGATCAAAAGATTTGCCTGCCAGAGGTACTCCAGGCCAACTGTGTTTAAAACAGAAAGTTTTATAAATGAAAAACCAACACATAACAACATGGAAAGGAAGAGCCAACAATCACTGTTCTGCTAAGGTCTACGCTAGTGGCAAAAATAGTACCTGCAAGAAATGAGGAATATTGTCACTTTCACAATGTATTTACACTTTTTTCTCTGGCCAATGAGAAGAGGAAATGTCTGGGCGCTCCGCTTTTCCTACGTTATTCAGACGAGCCGGCTTCAGTAGCGCCTGTTCATCTTCTTGAATTTCTCATAGTGATAGTCATCTGTCGCTTTTTCATTTGGAGGACGCTTGCGGTTCTGAGGCGAGCCTACAAAAGGAACGAACGGGAAGCTTAAAATAGACTTTGATCAACTTCAGAGAGGGGACAGAGGCGAGGCTTCAAGGACACATTTCAAACCTAATCCACCATTCATCCGGAACCGCAACATGGGCTCTGCAGTGGCAATCTGTTTTTACCACAGAAGCCAGATTTAACTCCTCCCCTCTTTCGGGCAACTGGAGGCAGGCGAGGATGCTGATCCGTTAATATAACACATAGGGAAGGTCAGGAACTGCAGCTTCCCCTGTGAGGGTAAAACAGCTGCAAGGAGTGGTAGTATTTTCTTCTTTGCTACTATGAATGCAAATCTGTTCTTCCTTGACAGAGTACGTCTCTGTCGGGGTAACAAAGGTCTATCGATTAACCACAACAGCGACACAGGACTTGCACAGAACCTGTACAGACAATCCGGATGCTGGGTCATAGAATCACGAGCCGTCACCCAGGCCAGCGCTCTGCTCTGCACAGCTACCTCGCAGCAACAGCATCCCAGAGAGTTGCCCATCCAGCTCCTGCTTAAGTACCTCCTGGTGGCGGAGGAGCCTCCAGCTCCTGAGGAAGTCTGCTCCACTGCTGCAGAGCCCTGACCATCAGGAAGTTTCTCCTACTGCCCGAGTTCCCCTTGTGCACCGCCAAGCTTTCCTGCCCCTCCTGACTGCTACTTTGAAAAAATGACGACGATGAAACTGGCAATTCCATGGTGTGGTGCGAAGAGAAGCGCTGGCTGCTGGCAAAGGAGTGTTTTGCTACCAGCCATGTGCACCACAGCAACCAGGTGCTCCCCTGCCACGGCAGCCATTTTGTGAGCGTGCACACACTTTCAGAATTCCAGATGTGCTGATCCAAAAAGGCCCTCATCGTAACCCTGAAATCTGCTTCCCTGCAATGGAATAGCAGTGGAGTTGGAAGGGGCCCGTGAGGCCATCAGCTCCAACCCCCGTTCCGTTTCCGCACACGCTCACCCATCCGGCTGCAGGCACCTGCCTTTCCTGCTCAGCAAAGGTGAGCTGGCATGTGAGCAGGTAGGCGACTGCTGGTTCTAGTCCGGCTTCCCTGTATATGTGGCAGTACTTCAGAAAGTTGAAGACAGTTATGTCTCCCCTTCATTTTCTCGTCTCCAGCCTAACGTATCTGCTCTTTCAATCATGTCTCCACATCACTCACCAGGCTGTCCCCTGTCCTCTGACTCACATTTGTCAGAGCCCTCCATAAAATGCCGCACCCAGAGCCAGGCATGGTGCAACGAGACCGGCACAAAATTGAAGGGAACTTTTGTGCTGGACACAATGCTTCTGTTAACCCAGCCTGAGATCATGACCTCCTTCTCAGCTGCCACACTGTGCTGCTGGCTCATATCATCATGATGAAATGTCCTTCAAGTTATTTTCAGTTCATTATTATTATGGAAGAAGACAAGTGCATCTTCCTTAGATGTACCAGAATTCCCTATAAAGTTATTGCAGGAACTTACTCTCAGGTTCTGGTTTCTCTGTATCTCCCACTCTCAAGGGACGGGCTTTGGGTTCTTCTTTATTTCTTCTTACTGGTGCGTGCAGTTCTTCATGATAAACTAGAAAGAGAAACCAGCCGATCCAGCCTCTTAGCACAGCGTAACAACACGCAGAAAATGGGCTGGCTCAGATGTGGTCCAAGCTCATGGTTTGACCCGTGAGTGAACTTTGAAGGACCCTTGGATTATTGCCGTTACCTTCACCTTCCCTCACAAGCTTTGCTTTCGTTACTTCCTTGTTTCAACTCAAACCACGATTTGCACCAGCGCTCAAATGCTAGTCAGTAGGGAAAGTGCAAAACATGGCTTAACAGGTTCAGGTGAACAGCAGATTATAGCTTGTCTTACAGCAGGGACTATGCACCGGAAGAGGAAACAGGCAGGCTGGGAGGGCCTGAAAAGCCGATTTGCGTAGCATCAGGCTGCAACTTGGCACTATGTCTTCAACAGCCTAAATCATTACATGGTAGTTAATTAAGTACACCATTCAATTGGCACTCATCAAACCGAGCCACGAGGAAAAATGATCAGGTGCTCTTAGGGTTTGTAACACTCAGTACAATTTATGCATTTTTATAGGCCTCCGCGTTGCCTCTCCAGTTCAAATGATGTCCTCAAGGCAGCATTCTGATGCTGAAAAGGATGCAAATTAAGCATACGCTGCAACACGGTGCTGCAGCGCATTAACCACCAGCTCAGCGGAATGCTGCTGCCATCGGGTGCACTGCAGTAACTTGCCTGTGATGCCAGTGGCCGTTCAGTGCCCCCCTTCTCCCTGAATGACCTCCGTTCCACCCGAACACTGCAGCAACACTTGTGGAATTCCAAGGCTGGCGTCCAAGCGTGCTTGTTCTCCTCCGGCCTCCCACCCCACCATCTCTGCTTCCTCCGCACCGTGCCTGTTAGAGCGTGGGCCTGTGGGCAGGACCGGCCTTGCTGTTCAATCTGTGCAGTGCTGGGGAATGAACGCCCTGTGAATTTCAAGGCTCAGAGGTATTTACTGACAATGACAGAGCGCGCCTCTCGGGGGGCGTGAGGCAGGCGCGCCTTCGCTTCGGCTGCACACAGGGGCCCCAGAGCAAAGGATGTGTGTGTGTGTGTGTGTGTGTGTGTGTTGCATGCGCTGTGTGTCTCTGGGGGGAAGCTACCTAGGAGTGTAGGATCTTGCCTTGTGCTGCATCCGACCTGGGCCCCTCTAGTCCAACATGGCTCACACTGACTGGCAGTAGGCACCTCTCCAGGCACTGGGCGGAGTTTTTTCCTAGCCCTTCCCGAGATGCTGCTGGGACCCTTCGCCGCAAAGCAGAGCTGCCGCCGCCGAAGTGTGGCCATTCCCTGCCTGCTCCCGCCTCCGGCACGGACCGCCCGCTGCAGCATCGCCCCGCTGGGGCAGGCAGCCAAGGACCGCCACGCGGGAGCAGTCCCGCCAGGCCAGGATGCCGCGCGGGGGCCCCATGTGGCCAGTGGGCGTGCCGCCGGCCGGCCCTCGCCCGCAAGCACGCCGGACACGCAGCCGGAACTCACATCTGTTGTGCTGCACATAATTCACCGCCATGTTTGTGGGGACGAAGGAGGTCTCGCTGTCCTTCTTTTTATTCTGCTGCTCGGCAAGCAGCCGTGCCTTGGCCTCTTCGGTCGAGATTATGTTTTTGATCTTGGCTCTAGAACAACAACAAAAAAGAGGGTGAAAAGTGATGTACTATCCGTATGATGTTGCGACTGGCATTCTGGGGAAGAGGAGGGTAAGTCATGGCAGGCTGGGGTGCGCTCCTGCAGACCAAGCGAGAGGCTGCTGTTCGCAAGCTGTAGCAGCACATTTAGCTTCAGGGCGACGCAGTGCTCAAAGCAGGCATTTTGTGTGTGAAATTATTCTCTGCATGCCCATCATCGGACCAGGGGCGACAGGAGCCACACACCTGCCCTGTTAGGGAAAAGGCAGCTCCAGGTTCAGTCTAGCCTCCCACGAAGCAAATCCTTCTACTGTGCTTCCCCTGGCTGACTCCACCTGCCTACCACATCCACGCCCCTGGATTCCCAGCATCCCAGGCGCTCACATCTTGGAACATCACCGCTTTCTCAGCCAGATGGAAGACAGGCTGGTGAAGAAACGAACTCCCTAAGCCACCTACTCAATCCCAAGGTCCACCTCGGGAATGCCGTTCAGCATCTGATTGGACAGCATCTCCTCGGTCTTCTTGGCTGACGAGACTCGGATGCTCTCAGGGAGTTCGTACAGACAGTCCTCTGCGTTCTTCTGCTTCACTTTCTGCTCCTCATTTTCCACAATCCCCTTCCTCTTCTTCAGTTCGGTTTCAATATATTTCATCCTGAAGAGAAAGCCAACACGTCACACCAAGGGAACCGCAGCCCAGCTCATCTGCGAGCGGGAGTCTCCTTTTGGAAGGCCGTTGCTGCAGCGGGATCTTCGACTCTTTTTTTTTTTGCAGCCCCCAAAACATAAACGTCTCCCCATGGCTGGGAACGGGAGATGAGCTTCCTAGCTCAGGCAAGCCCAACTAAAGGAGGTTCAACTGAGTCCCCTACATCAGGAATTAGGGTTTTTTAAAAACAAAATTGCCATAAGTATGTTAATTAGCTTATTTAGGGTGAGAATGGTTATACCGTCAGCTACAACTCTTTGTGAATGGCCAGTGTTACCTTGCAATTATTTTCCATATTTAATTTCTTCCCATTGTTGACTATTTTCTCTCCCCAAGTCATTTCCTGATGTGGGAATCTGGAAACTATTGATTCTTTAGTGGAGAAACCCAACAACAGACCGTGTTGTTACTCTGTGTTGCTTAACCCCTAAAGAGCCCAGATTTTCCAAGTACATCATCACAAAACTGCCCAGAGACGGGAAAAGAGGAAGCAGATGATTCAGCAGGAACCAATCAGCACGCTCACTTGCCCCCTCACACTCACAAATAGCCCATGGTTAACAGGCCAGGAGGGATCTGAACATGCGGACCGGGTCCCTTGTGCAAAGGCTGGTGGCTTGCTCTAACTCCAGTTGCTGGTTGGGGCTTGAAGGGCAATGGGAAAAGGCTGCGGTTTCCATGGCCAGCTTGAGGGCTTCCTGAAGGTATCTACTCTGGGGCAGCCCCTCCCCAGCCTTCCGGGGAGTTCTAAGTCCCGTGTGCCCCACGGAAGGCGGCAGGCCAGGCGGGGCAGATGGGCCACCAGGTCTTGAAGGGACCACCGAACGTCTGAGACAGCCATGTTCTGATGTTTCCCAATAATCATGTTTTTGTAGCTTAACATGGGAAACTGCTTTGGATTCCATGGATTCCATGGAAGATACCGAATGGTCTTAAGTAAGATGAAAAAACCAGCCGGGGCCTGTGGGAAGCATTTGGTCTAACTTGGAGCTTCTTTTTTTTCTCAACATCAGGGGGTGGGAGGGACCTTGCTTGCGTGCAAAAGGAGCCCCCGCTGGAGCGCAGCAATGGCTCACATGTCCGCATCTTCGTCCCTCCTGTTGGTCTCGGCCGAAAAAGAGGTTCCGAGGTTGAGGTCCTCCTCCTCACTGATCCTGTGCAGGAGACAAACACAGAAAGACACCCCTATATTAGGAGGGGGGATTTAGGCCTTCCCACGGCCTGCCAATCATCAGGCAGCTTCCCAGCTTTTAGCGCATCCCGCCCCCACCCCACTACAAAGGAAACATTTCTCCTAAGGCTTAGTTATTGGTGGTAAGAGCTTCCAGTGAAAAAATTTGGTGGGTCTGGTCCTGCTCCTTTGGCCTTTGGCCACCCCGTCCCTGGAAGGCCTCTTCTTCGTCCCCCGAGAGCTGCTCAGAAAATGATTCTTGCTTTTGGCCTGAAAGAAGTTCAACCCCCGATCTTAAATTAATATCAACAGACTTACAACAGCAGAACTCGTCTGGGCTGAGCCCTTTTGCACTCGTACCTGCGGGGTACGATCTACAGTATTTGATGTGATTGTGCTTCCAAGAAAATACACATAGGATTAGGCGGATAGCAAACTGCTTCACACATTTCTCTAAATGGCTCAAGTTAAAAAGCTTTGAACTTCTTAGTTTCATCAATATCCATGGCAGATTTCCTGAGCATTAACATTTACCGTGCTGTGTACATGCGCCCATGCACGCATGTGCACTCGCTCGCTTTCTCCAAACAGTATGCAAGGTCTCTGCTCCAAGGAGCTTACAAGCTGCATTTCAACAGCAGAGAAAACAAAACGAGGGACGGGAGGAGGAGCCAAGCAGGTAGCAAGCGTGAGAGAGGAGGCCGCGGAGGCAAGGGCAAAGCAGGGTGAACGCAGGCACGCGGGAATTACGAATCGGCTCCCGGGCTCTTGTAGCTTTAGAACGGGGGTGGGAAATCCATGGGCCAAACATATGGAGAGCCACAACCTTTGATGAAGGAGGTATAGGCCAACTCTATAAAAACTTATACAATTAAAACAGTCATAGAAAGATATTGATGTTAAAAAGATAATTATTTAAGAGTATTAGAATTATTAAAACAATTAAAAACACTAAAATTGGCATAAAAGGATAGAGCTGGGTTGTGATAGAGGGATTTTGTGGCATCGCACCCACCTGTCCTTGCCTCGTTCTTTCAATTTCTTCATGTCTACCATTCCGCCAGTCTTTATCTTGAAGGGGTCATCCTGATGGGGAAGCGGGGGAAACGGCTGTCACATTCTTCGTTGCAAAGGTGCTCAGCACCTCTTTTGACCACAGGGAACTGGCTAGAGCACGGGTCCTCAAACTGCGGCCTGCGGGCTGGATCTGGCCCACCATGCCCATTTATCTGGCCTGCCATAGCTCGCCACACATGCGTGGTGAGGTGCCGGCTTGTTCGCAAGGAGAGCGTTTTGGACTCGCTCAAGGAAAAGGATCTCTGCACATGCAGCACCCCCAAGCCTGGCCTGCGCCACCTGCCCACACTGCCTTGGTGGCCTGCGCCCATCGCTGGCACCTTTCAACTGGCCCCCTGTTCGAAAAGTTTGAGGACCCCTGGGCTAGAGTGACGAGTGACCAAGGCATCAAAGCTGGCACGGGAAGCATGCTTGGGAGTTCTCCACTGTGCGTACGGCTGAATAAAACTGCGATACCGGAACCCTTTCCTGTCTTTTGCCACCCATCATAAGCCAGATCAACAGGTACCCATAATTTAGCGGATGGAGGGAGCAATGCAACAGCGTGGGAAAGCTCCCTGTGGGGAGCGGCTCCTGGTACCTGCACCCTGCGATATACTCTGAGGCCCCTTCCAGGAGTTCCTCCTGAAAGAAGTTCGGAAGACACCAACCAGAAAGAAAGAGATGGCGGGTCCCTGATTTCTGGGGCCCAGTTGGTGCCCACACTGTTGCCTTCCTCTGTGCCCGGGCATCTGACAGAATGCCACACACTCTTTCGTATTTCATGCTTTGCTTTCACTGTTTTAAACTCTTGCATGCTTTCAGTCCTGGCTCTAACGGACCTTGAGTCTTTTTCTGAGAAGGGCCTAGGAGGGAGCAGGCTCTTGTGGGCCCCTGCATATTTCAGCCTTCAAGTTCTGAGTCTGGAGGCAACACGCTGGCCTTGGAGATGGGGATCTATGCGCTGCACCCCTGCCTGTCTGCCCCTCAGAGCTGCCAAGGAACAGACCTCCCTGAAGCTCAAAAGGGAAGCCGATGGGGTAGAGGGAGCAGGGAGGGCGGGAGAGGAGGAGACCACAGTGGCCAAGGTACAAGGTTTCCTGGGTCCCCTGCAGCCACCCCCACTTCTGAAGTGCCTCAGGGAGCTGCCTAGCTAGGATGCAGCACAGAAGGTGCAAGGGGGCAAAGACACCTCCACAACTTCTCCCGCTCTGCACTGATGCTTGTCAGCCTCTGAGAGCGGTTTGTGGGCACTGCGGGTCCCCCGCTGTGTGGGTTTCATGAGACACGAAGAGTCAAATCCGGGACTGCAGTCCACCGCTCTGCCAGTGACGGCCATCCGCCTCCTAAGGCAGTGAGCAGCCTGGAACGCCGCATGGCATAAGAGGCTATTCCATGTCCCTACTGCCTTTCCTGTGGCGTCTGTGGACAAACGTGACCTGGATTTTGAGTAAAACCCATCAGATTCAGAGACAAAAACAGTCAGACCTAAACAAGCTTCAAATAAATGTATTAAGAACTTACGAGCTGCGCTGGACCAGACTCCTGGGCCACCTAGTCCAGCATTCTGTTCACAGAGTGGCCAACCAGCCATCCACGAGAAACCCACAAGGAGGACCAGAATGCCACAGCACCCTCCAGCCCATGTTCCCCAACAACTGGTGGGCACAGGCATACTGCGTATATGTATAAGTAATACCAGTATTTGTAGTCACTTCTCCTCTGAGCACTGGTCCTGTCCCCTTTAAAAGCCATCCCATTCAGTAGCCAACACAACTTCTTGTGGAAATTAATTCCATAGTTGTATGTCCAACAAGTACCAAACCCATCCGTCAAGGCTAGCTTGATTCCATAATTTCTGCTGAAGCAGACATTTGTGCAAATTAATCAGGCCTAAACATTAATTTACTTGACACATCGAGAGGGAAAATAAGAAAGAGGGTATGGGTAAAATAAGTAACTTCTGGTATCCGGCTTTCCTGAACTTACCACCAATGTTGTCTCTTCTTGTAATTTCTCTCCCACAAGCAGAGCAGCAGCACTCAGGAAAAAACACAGAGAAAGAAGAGAAACTCAAGTCAAGCCAGAAGAAGGCCTATTTTCTTCAGAAGCCTGTCAGCAAGACACTAAACATATTTTCTGTTTGCTTTGCTTCCTCAAGCCTAGAACCTGCCCTGAACTCACAGCAATTTCTATGAATGCTACTCAAATTACTCTTACCCAGCAAGAATGCTAGAAACTGTTCAAAAGAAATCCTGTGATTCTGGGGAAGCCAGCATTCCACCCACATCACAACGTTCAAGCTTACATGGGAACATGTGAGGAACTTTGAGGTTCTTACCCAGTATCACTTACCTCACTCCATTTGGTCTCCTCCTGAGATTCTGCACTTCTTTTGCTTCCTCCAGTTTTAATCTGGAGAGGGAAAGGGAGGAAAACAGAATAGTTTTAAGATATTAGTGGCTCTGTGGGAAAGAAGATAGTGGAAGGGAGACAAGAGCAAGTCAAGTGAACATCAGGGCCTGCTCCAGTAGAGCTATCCCTCTGCTCCTGGGATATGAGAAGAGAAGCCATCCCACCAGCCCTGCCCTGCAGCTGTGCTTCATTTTCCCTTTCTCTCCCCATCGCATTTCTGCAATCAAGCAAAAAAGACACAGCACACAAGGCAACGGGGGGGCATTTTCCTCCCTCTTTTTTAATACTAGACCAAGCAAGTCATCCCATGAAACTGACTAGTAGGAGACTCAGGACAGAGAAAGGAAGGCCTTCTTCACACAAAACTGAGCTATGGAAATTTAACTGTGTTGCTACAAAATGTAGCGACAACCACCAATCTGGATGGCTTCAGAAGGGAATTAGCCACAGTCCAGGTGACCCATGCGCAGTAAGGGTGTATTCCTGTGTATACGTAGAAAAAATCCGAATTCCCAGGATTTTGTTGGGAACTGTAGGACTTGCTTCTGCCTAGACATGCATAAGACTGCACCGTAAAAGCGCCAGTTGTGGCGGTATATGGGGCGCGGGCATGACTTACTTGTGGGCTTCCCACACAGGCACCTGGCTGGCCACCGTGTGAACAGCGGGACAAAACCGCCCCTAAGTCTGATCCTGCACAAGTACCGAAGAGCCCTGCTGGGCTCAAGGGTGCGTCTACTCTGTGTGCAATCTCCAACACCCCAGTACTTAAAAAGAGGGGCATGCCCCCCACGCACCCACCGAACTTCCTCAGCGACCTGCTCGTCCTCCTCCTCGTCCTCGGAGTCCACTTTCCTTCGACGAAAAGCCTTCCCTGCCGGCATGATCCAAGCTGCGCGGTGAACAAACGCCGCCGATCGCTGTGCTGGAACAACAACAATGGCCGCTTTTGCTTCCTGCCCTGCCGCGCGCGATGGTGACGCAAAGAGTCCGCGCCGAAGCCACGGCCGCGGGGTTTTACTAAGTTAGGGCAATGGGATTCTGGGCGGGAGGGGTCGGCTAGAGTTAGGTGAGGAGGGAGAAGCGGAACATAGACATAAAACTATAGATTGCTAATCCTACTGTCTGATTAGGGAACTTCTCAGGGTTTTTAGGCGGTTTTTTTTCTAGAAGAACTTTAAAATAAATTTAATATAATGTAATAAATTTAAATAAATTTATGGATTAAAATACATGTCAGCATACCTTGATTAAAATATTTTAAATAAATTGGTACCAAAATGTCAGGTGGCACCCTGACTCTGAAACCAGTTCCTCAAAGAGGTCCACCTGATATCCTCTCTCTACAAATTTTGGCACCTTTTATTCACCCAATATTTTCAGAAAGTAATTTTTAAGAGATTTATATGGTATTACTCTCTATCTTAGTGCTACTGTGCCTTTGGTTTAATTGAATCATGGTTGTTGTGAGGTTTTATTGTGGGCTTTACTGTGTTTTATTGCTGTTATTTTACTGCTATAGTACATATGTCTAATTTAATGTTGTTTTGTTGTGTATGTTGTTCCTATTATATTTTGTATGCCACCACGAGAATCTTCCTGGCTAGTGAGGTAGAAATGTAATAAATAAATAACAAAATGGGTGTGCAGAATTGGGATGCTCCCACTGAGAAGGCCATTGCCTCTTTCTGAGCCTTCCTCCATGATGGACATAGTGTATGAGTATGTTCATATCCGGAGAGTTGGTCTATTGGGTACTGCAGTTCTGAGCTGATTTGGGCTCAGAAATGTACAGACAGCTAGTGCAAGCTGGCCAAAATTGGTGTTACATGTTTGACCTTCTTGCCCGTTATCAAACCACCAAATTTTGCATGAGCTGCAGCTCCTGTATCATTTTTCAAGGCAGCCTCATGTAGAGGGCATTGCAGTCATCTAACTTGGTAGTTAGCAGAGTGGACGACTGAAGCCACCTTTATCCCTGTCCTGCTAGGAGAGAAGCTGGGCGTCTGGGCAAAGCTGCTGCGAAAGCATTCCATGCCACAGAGGACATCTCAAGTGATGAAGGTGGCTCCTGGAAGCCCCCTAAGTCATGAAGTGCAATGTCATCCAGAAAAGTTTGAGCACCCTCCCTCTCGTGCAAAGAGATGCAAAGAAATCGGTCATCAGCCCACTGATGGCGGTGCACTCCCAAATTTCAGGTGTTTATCTACACTCAACAGTTTTATTACCCAGTCTCAAATTCTCTCTCTCCAGATGCTACAATCGAGTTCTGGGGGCTTTCTCCAATCGCCACCTCCAAGGGAGGCTCAGAGAACAGCCTCTCAGTATTGGCCCCCTACTTATGTGATGGCTCCCCACTGAGGCCTGCCTGGCACCAAGCTTCTTTCTTTTTGGCACCAGGTAAAGACCATCCTCTATTGCAGGGCATTTAATTAGCCATTGGAGCCTGCTGGTTGTTTGACAGGGCCTTTTCAACATATGTTGTTTTTTCTGTTTTTATTTCGTTTTACATTTTCTATTGCTAACTTCTATGAAGCTTCAATATGTTTAAATTGTATAAAGGAACTAGAGATCAAATTGCCAATGTACGCTCGATCATGGAGAAAGCTAGGGAGTTCCAGAAAACATCTATTTCTGCTTCATTGGCTATGCTAAAGCCTTTGATTGTGTGGATCACAACAAATTGTGGCAAGTTCTTAAAGAGATGGGAGTCCCAGACCATCTTATTTGTCTCTTGAGAAACCTGTATGCGGGTCAAGAAGCAACAGTGAAAACTGGACATGGAACCACTGATGGGTTCAAAACTGGGAAAGGAGTTTGGCAAGGTTGTATATTGTCGCCCTGCCTTTCTCATGATATGCTCTGCATATAAGTTAAACAGGCAGGGC
>NW_025336442.1:2233712-2417104 GCF_004798865.1 Varanus komodoensis
CATCTTATTTGTCTCTTGAGAAACCTGTATGCGGGTCAAGAAGCAACAGTGAAAACTGGACATGGAACCACTGATGGGTTCAAAACTGGGAAAGGAGTTTGGCAAGGTTGTATATTGTCGCCCTGCCTGTTTAACTTATATGCAGAGCATATCATGAGAAAGGCAGGGCTAGATGAATCACAAGTTGGAATTAAGGAGAAATATCAACAACCTCAGATATGCAGATGATACCACTCTCATGGAAGAAAGTGAAGAGGAACTAAAGAGTCTCTTGATGCGGGTGAAGGAGAGTGCAAAAGTTGGCTTGAAACTCAACATTAAGAAAACTAAGATTATGGCATCCGGTCCTATCACTTCCTGGCAAACAGAAAGAGAAGAAATGGACGTAGTGATAGATTTTATTTTCCTGGGCTCCAAGATCACCACAGATGGTGCCTGCAGCCAAGAGATTAAAGGACACTTGCTCCTTGGGAGGAAAGCTATCCTCTTTGAAGGAAGTACAGAGGCTGTGTACCTGGAGGAGGGTCTTCTCCGCAGTGGCACCCAGACTATGGAATGCGCTCCTCAGAGAGCTCCGCGTGGCGCCGACGTTATACTCCTTCCGGCGCCAGGTAAAGATCTTTTTATATAACCATAATTTTCATAATCAAGGGTTTTAGATTTTTTCCCTTCCCACAGTCGCATTTTCTATTCTTTTCCTCTCTTTTCTTTTTCTTAGTTTATGATATGTAGTTTTATATTGTTTTGATCATTGTGGTTTTATTATTGCAATTTTATATTATGTAAGCCATCCTGAGTGCTTGTCAGAAGGACAGGATATAAATGTTTGTAATAAATAATGAATAAATAAATAAATAAATCTAGACAGCATAGTAAAAAGCAGAGACATCACCCTGCCGACAAAAGTGCGTAAAGTCAAGGCTACGGTTTTCCCAGTTGCAAAACTGTGGTGCTGAAGAAGACTCCTGTGAGTCCCTTGGACTGCAAGGCGATCAAACCAGTCAGTCCGAGAGGAGATCAACCCTGACTACACTTTAGAAGGCCAGATACCGAAGATGAAACTCAACTACTTTGGTCACCTAATGAGAAGGACTCAATGGAGAAGACCCTGATGCTGGGAACAATTGACAGCAAAAGAAGAAGGGGACAGCAGAGGAGGAGGTGGCTGGATGGAGTCACTGAAGCAGTTGGCGTGAGCTTAGGTGGACTCCAGGGGATGGTGGAGGGCGGGAAGGCCTGGAGGAGTGTTGTCCATGGGGTCACGATGGGTCGGACGTGACTTCGTGACTAGCATAGCATATAGTTTTTTAAATATGCTGTTGTGAACTGCCCAGAGAACTTTGGTGGTTGGGAGGTATAGAAATTAAACCAATCAATCAATCTGTGGGACGGTATTCAACCTTCTGGAGTTGAGCATCCAAGAAGAGGCAAATCTCTACAATGCAGAACACCCTCCCAGCACACACATCAAACGATTGTTCCAGAAGGATAGTATGGGTGATGGAATGAAAAGCATCAAAAGCTACTGAAAGATTGAAGAGAAGCAAGACGGTCACACTCCTCCATCTCACTCCTGGCCCAGATCATCATACGGAGCAACCAAAGCGGCTTCTGTGCCAAACCCCAGCCTGAAATGGATCCCAATATTCAGGCTCGTTAAGGAGCATTTGGAGCTGGACAGCAACCATCTGTGCAAGGAACTTGCCCAAAAGCAACTCTCATATGCCAGTCTAAATTTACAAAGATTTTCCAGGGACACAGAGGGTCTCTTCCGGATTGACCTCGCCACCACCTCTTTTCTGTCAGGTGGCCCGGGACCCGACCTGCTCGCACAAGGGCCTTCATCCCTCCCCACCATGTTATGAGCCTCAAGAGCCAAGGATCCTGTGCAGAAACGGCTGAATGAACCTGCCCAGGTTATCTTGCCAGCGCCCTTGAGCTGAAACGCATCCAAGGGAACTGGACTGGGCGGTGCGCTGGGTATCCCAGCTGATCCACCTGCAGAAACTTGGTGTCGATGTCCTGGCGCATGCAAGAGATTTCATCCTGGAGGTGCCAAGCAAATGTGTTCCCCAGCCCCCGGGAGGATTGGATCAACCCTGTCCAGAGGGCCAGCATTTGATCAGCCCCCGACAGGCCCGCAAAGGCCTCCTGTGGGCACACGAACCATTCAGAGGGGCCATGAGATGGAGCTTTGCTGCTGCCCCTGCGTGTTGGGGCTCAATTGCAATGCAAAACCTCTCGCCTGTTTTTCAGGGCCCCCCTTTGCCTACAGGCCTGCCTGCACCGAACAAGAGGGACATGTTTTTCCTTCTAGAGATGGGGGAGGATACATTTTTCCTGAGATAAATCCTGGGGGGTAACACACGCCCCCCTTTTTCCCTTACAGAGACGTGGGGCTGGGGAAAACATACCTTTTCCCCAAGATAAACGGGGGAGCAGGGAAACACACGCACCCTCCCAGGGACAAAAAGCGGGCTCCTATTTTCCAGGGAGAAAAGCACTCAGCCCTTTTACCCTGGAGGGGCATTTCTGCCCCCCCAGAGATAACCTCTGGGAGAGGGAGACATACCTTCTGAGATAAGGAGTGGAAGAAAGCCCCCATTTCCCGTGGGGGGAACACGCGGCCCCCTGAGAGACTTATGGGGCGGGCGCCCCTCCCCCTTTCCGGGGGGGGCACCGTTTCCTGTGGAAATTTGTGGGGCTTCCTGAGAGGGCAACCTGTGGGGAGCGGCCCCCGTCCCCTCGGGGGAGGCTGGCGGGGGCCAAGCCACCGGCCGTCCCTCACCCCACGGGGCCGGGCCTGAGGAGAGCGGGCCCCGCAGCCATCCGCCCGCTCGCCCGCCCACCAGGCTCCGCGCCCACCCCGGGCCCGCCTCCGCGCCGTCCCCGCCCGCCCTCCCTCCCGCGAGCGGCCGCTGCCGCCTCGTCCCGTCAAAGCAGCCCGCCGGCTCCCGCGCCGCCTCGCCGCCGCCAGCCGGTCCGGAGCGGCCTGCCCTGGAAGCGGCGGCGCCCCCCGCCCGGCCCCGGCCCCGGCCCCGGCCCCGGCCCGCAGAGAGGTAGACGGACGGGCGGGGACGCCTCCGGCCTAGCCGCGGTGCCCACGCCCCGGCCTCGCGTTGCCGTGGCTCCGCGGAAGGGCGCGCCAGGCGGGGGCGGCGCGGGGGCGGGCTGGACGGAGCCGGGCCGTGTGAAGGGAGGCTCCGGGCAAGGCAAATGTCATTTCCCCCTTTTCCCCCAGCGCCGGCCCATGGGAGGGCCTGGAGTGGTGCTTTCATCGGGTCGGTGAGGCTGCGGAAGGCGCCGCGAATGTGGCATCGCTAGTCGGAGGAGAGGGAAGGCGAGGCTGGGTCTGTGGGGTGCATCCATAACACATGAAAGGAGACGCATCGGGGAGGCATTTGGGGGCTTTGCAATGCCTCCGAGCACCTGCTCTGGCGAGGGGGCAGGAGCGATGGAGAAAGGCGCCCCGCTCGCCTTCGCGCCTCCTCGGGGTAACGGGGGAAACGGTGAATCGGTGTGGTGCGTGGGCGCCGGATCCGGACCCTGGAGGTCTGGGTCCAAGGCCCCTCGCTGCCAAGAGGCTCGCTGGGGACTTTGGGCCAGTTGCGGGCTCTCAGCCTGTACTACCTCGCTGGGTTGTTGTGAGGGCAACATGGAGAAGAGGAGGGTCATGGGTTCCCAGCCTCACCTACCTCTCGGGGTTGTTGTGAGGACGGGATTCTGATGAGGATGATCACATAAGCTTTCTTAGCTTCTTTGCAGGTAAAAGGCATGGTATAGCTATAGTAAATCCTTAAAGAATGCTTAAATCTATGAAGTTGCTAAAAAGATAAAACTTTAAATAACGCTTATACATTGAATACACTATTGATTGTCATTTTGCTTGCTTGTTTTTGAAGTAAGCTTAAGGATAATGAAAATTTTGTAGGCGAGGGGCTTTGCATCCAACCTACTGCCTTCCAGATGGTTTGTACTGTGACTTCCATCAGCCCCAGCTAACATTGGCCCACAGTCAGGCATCCTGGAAATGGTACTGGAAGACATCTGGTGGGCAGCGGGTTGCTCCACACCATTCCTTTAGGGGAGCATTGTTATGATGCTTCAAATTTAGGGGCGGGCAGGCAACTCTGCGCCTGCTTTCATCAACTTCACTGGGGAGCAGAATTTTTAGACAAACCTGCTGCCTTCTCTACTGCACCGAGCTTCATGTCACCACTTTGAAAATTTTGAGACTAGGTCTGTGGGAATGTTTTCCTTTCTGGGAGACTGCTTGTTGTTTTGGTCTGCCTTGATGCTAAACAAGTCACTCCTTCAGGGCTGGGTTTGTCTCAAAGTCCCAGTCCTTTAGCATGGGTTAGTTATTGCTTAATGTTCTTCTGCTCTCTTTTTTCGTACAGTGTAATCTGACATTAAATCAAACATTTCCTCATCTCCTGCATGTATATTGGAGCTAATGTATGTTAGTGATTGACTGGATGGAACCAGTTGGTGATCATTCTGGATTAATTGATCTGGAATGTGAAAGGTGGGATTGCCTTTTATAAAAGCATGTTCTCATGGATACCTTTTTAGTCTGCCATGGCAAAAAGAATACATGGTGGTGAAAGGGTTGATTTGGTATAAATAATTATCCAGGTGGGTATATGACAGCTGAGACTTCATGATGTATGTGTGTGTGGGGAGGGAGGATGTTTGTTAATTCAGGCAATGATGCCAGGATGGCTTGTAAAATGTGCATTTTAGGTGGCAATGGAGAGTTTGTATCAAAGTAGAGCCATCTTTGCCTCAAAAGCTCAGGCAGATATGAGGTGACTTTCTGGGACTGTACATGTGTACTTTAGCTCATTTAGAAATTAGTTTTTGGACAAGCTGAGAAAACCACAACTTTATAATGTGTTTGCAAGCTTTCTTTCAAATTAGGTGATGAAAACTGTCACAAAGGGTATGTGTGTCTGGTGCAGGGAAGGGGTGTATGCTAATTTAACCAAATGACATGTCATTAATAAAATGAAGAGTCCCCTCCCTCAGTTTCTGAAGATAAAATCTTGCTCTATTGATGATGTGCAAAGCACCACCAAAGATGGAAGCAAGAGTAAACACAGAACTTCTCAGCAATTTTGCAAGCTTGTAATAATACAGAGATGCAGGCCATTGCACTTTCAGGGTTTCCAGGTTGTTAGAAAAAGTAGCATTGTTATTCTGCTCCCAAACTTTGCCAGGGCCTCTAGTTGGATTGAACTCTGCCAGTTACAATATTGTGAGGCTTTTGCCCCAAACAGACTCCAGCAGCAAAACAGTGGTCCTTAAATGCTGTACTGAAAAGGAATTGGAGCCCTCCCTGTCTGTTCACAGTGGCAAGGAAGGAAAAATGCTGGGGCTGGGGCAGAAATGGAGACTGCCATGATGCAGCAACAGCAGCTGCTGGGGAAAAATGATGAGTAATGCTTCATCCTGGTCCAGGGAAGGACAGCCAGCTGCTCAGTCTTGCATGCCGGCTCAGAGGCTTTGTTTCTGCCTGTACCGGGGATAATCATCGTGTCCTTTTTGTACTAGCTTGGAAATGTCACCAAAAGCATTTTCTTTGGTTTATGTAGCAAGACCTGAAGGAGGATCTCTCCTTGCTTGTGTAAGCCTATTAGAACAGCGTGTATTCAAATCTCAGAGAGGTAACTGGAATGTTCCTAGGAAGCACTTTGAAGGGGGGGGGCACACATCTGTCTCCCTGGTATATGTCTGGCTGCTTATGGCAGGGCGCCTCCTGCACCCATCCCTCGTCAAGGGGGCAGTGGGTTCAGAATTGGTGTCACTTAGGGAGTTTGCCTTGCCAGTGGATTTCCGGGTCATGAGAAGAAATAGTTCTGCTTTATTCTTCACTCAACTTGATTTGGAGTATAAGTTGAATTCAGTATAATTTTTCAAGTTAAAATTCAGTTCTGGATTTTAAGAAAGATTGGAATGAGTTCAGAGAAGAACAAGATGGTTGCAGGGTCTGACAAACCAGTTCTCTGAAGATCGTTTGGGAAAGTGTGGCTTACGCTGTAGCATGGGAGATTGCCGAGACATACTCCCTGCTGTGGAAAACTGGGTTTTTTCAGAAGCTTTCATTCCAGAGATGAGGATATTATATATGTGTCTCCCTAAATCACTCACGACTTTTCCACACCTCACAATGACTGGGTTTGGGCAATATACCATGTTGGCTTATAAGCTAGGGGTGGTTTGTTGTGTTCTGAACCCAGCAGAATGGTTTGTGACTTTCTGGCTGGCTTCAAACAACATGATAAGCTTCATGTTGATGGTTTATAAGCCATCATGGCTTATTGAGTTGTGTGAACCCAGTTGGCAGCTTCATAAAATGTGTACCACACTGTCTTTTGAGCCGCAGCTCATAACTTGTGCAATGACATCTGTTCACTTGGGGTGCCCTTGTGACGATCCATGGCAAGGCATCATGCCTCCAACACTAAATTCGTGTGATGGCTTCCCTTCCTGTGATCTGAAGTCAAGGTTATGTGAAACTCAGGCCATATTGATACCTGGGCAATTTCATATTGTAGTACGTCAGGCTTGTCCTTTTATGACAAGGCAGTGCCTGAGGTCTGCTATCTCCAGTTTTAGACCTGGATGGCCGATCAAAATGGACTCAAGCACAGACTTTTTGTACTGTCTCTCTCTCTCTACATGACTGAACCAAGGTGCAAAATGGCTGACTTGAGAGACTTCTGTCCTCACCTGGATTCCATAGGTGAAGTCACCAAGGATGACTTGCTTCACAAATCCAAGGTAAACAAACCCTTGTTTGCCATAAAACCATCCTCCCCTTGGCCATGTGTGTGCATTTTCCCTGGGGCGAGGACCTGGCTGCCTAATTCCATAGTAATACAGTAGCACAAGGCCAGCTATGACAGTGATTGTATTTTTAAATTTTCAAATTTACATGCTATTGTTAAAGCATTAGGCATTGGAAAACCTTTCCAAGTGATCTGCTAATACACCCTAATTTTCCTCCTGTTCACCCTTGCCAAGCTTCTGGAGCTTATACCTATGAGGAAAAGTCAGATATTGGAAAATTTGTCTATCTCTGAGGACTTACTCTTTTCCCCTCCTTGTGAACACAGGGAACATGCCAGTCTTGTGGAGCAGGGGGACCAAACCTATGGGCCTGCCTTCAGGTAAAGAAATGGCTTGAATATCTATCCTCCTGTATATTTATTTAGTTACTTATTTAATTTAAGATATTTTTACCTCATCCTACATGGAAATCGTCCCAGGACGGCTTACAATAATAAGAACAATAACTAAACAACATATATAATAACAAAAAACAAAATGTGACTGTAAATATATTAAAACCAAGTTAAAATTCCTCAATCCTTAAAATAATGGGTAAATAAAAAGGTTTTGCCTGGCGCCGAAAAGACTATAGAGTCGGCAGGCGCCAGGCGAATGTCTCTGGGGAGGCGCCTTCCACAGTCGGGGCAGAGAAGTCCATAAGAGCCGTGTGGTCTCTAATGTTCGAAATTAGTTCGTGGTGAGGTGCTGAACTACTCCAGGTAGACTTCCAGGTTTGGGGGCGTGACACCCGGATACGTTGGGCTCATCCTGTGCATGCATACGTGCGCACCCTGTCTTCCCTTAAGCCACGGGTCTGCTCTGTCTCTTTCTCTCTAGGTCGGCTGCCCTTACGTTGGGTGTGGGGAATCCTTTGCCGACCACAGCACCCTTCATGCACAGGTGAGGGAAATCTGTCCAGAAGCAAGAGGCGGTTGACTCTCAGAGCGGCTTGAATATGAGAGGCCCTCCAGCCTACAGATTAAAATGGCAGACTGGAGCAGGGAAGGGGTGTGAAGGGAGCTGAGATTTTTGAGGCCAGAACAAGAGCACCAAATGAGCATTTCAGTGCACCGGGCGAGGCCGGTCTTCCCTTGTCTCTGTTGCCACGTGAAGAGCCCTGGCAGTAGGCAGACGCGGCTCGCTGGTTCTTTCCCTGCTCTGCAGTCCAACAGGACGAGTGTTCGCTGGAGAGCGCAGACCTTCTTCACGTCAGGGAGTGGGACGTGAGCCTCCTCCATCGGCTCCTTCTTTGGTGATGGAGGGGCCAGGTTGGTCCTTCCTGGGAGGCAGGGGGTGCAGCCTCCCCATGGCCCTTGCCCCTCTGGCTGATGGCCAGAGCCGGAGGGCGCTTGCCTTCTGCTGGCCTGTCCCAGGCTGCTCCAAGTGCAATGGCTGAGTCTGCATGCTAAAATTTCTGTCTTCCCCTGGGAAGCAAAACTGCCATTTTTGCTTGGTACACAGGAGGTTTTCTTTCATGGTATTTAAGATTGCTTGGATCTTGCCTTTTAACATCCTGAGTTCTTGGAAAAGATGAATCAGAAGCATTAACTGCTCTTTTCTTGTTCTGTTTCTTGGTGTTTCTTAAACATACTAGGCCAAAAAGCACAATCTGACAGTGAACCTGACGACATTCCGAGTGTGGTGCTACGCCTGTGAGAAGGAGGTTTTCTTGGACCAGCGGCTGGCCTCCCACCCACCAGCCCCAGTCTCAAAATTAATGGAACAGGTGGTTGCCTTGTACCCTCGCTGGGCTGCTGCTTTGGCCTGAGTGGGTCCACCCAGGGACCCGGTTGAAAGCGAGGGAGGGGCAAAGCAGGGGCTCTGCCAGCTTGGCCCCAAGGGAATGCCACACCAATTGCCACTGCTGTCAATAAAAACGGATGTGGTCAGGGACAAGCCAGAGGGGGAGGACCAGGAGGACAAACAGAGGGGCAGGTACGTTGAGGCCGCCCAGATGCAGCAGCCGAACCACAGCTGGCAGGAAGACTTGCATCGCTGAGGCGTCATGGCAAGGGCCAGGCAAGGTGCGAGGAAGAAGAGCTCTGTCGCTGAGGGAGGAGCCGGCTCTCACGTAGCTCTGTCCTTGGGGCTCCCAGCTGGCACTCGGCAGGCAGCTGAGAGCTCCTGCAGGGCCTGGGCTGCTCCTGCGAATGCCGAGTGGGCCGTTCTGCCTCCGGCTACCAGGTGGCGCCCCAGAGGAGCTCAGAGCCTTGCTGGGCCAGAACAGAAGCCTGTCTAGTCCAGCATTTGTTCCCACGGTGGCCACCTCCCTGTCCCAACAGGAAGCCCACCCCCACGGTATGGACTCCACGGCACCCTCCTGCCCATGTTCCCCAGCAACTTTACTCAGGCCTGTTGCCTCTCTGATACTGGAGGCATTGCATAGCCCTCATGACTGATAGTAGCTGACGGCCTCTATCCCGCACAAGGGAGTCTTTTGAAACATCCAGGTTGGTCAGCACAGCCACCTCCCGTGGTCGCAATTTCCGTATTTTATCTGCGTGCTCTGGGAGGAGGTGAACCCTTCCCTCTGCCCTGCCCATCCACCATTCAGCTGCACTGGATCTGATTTCTAGTATGACAAGGGCTGGAGAAACCTCTTCCTGTCCACTTTCTTCAGCCATGTATAATTTAATACACTTACCATGTGTCCTTTTAAAAAGCCGAACAGCTCCAAATGCTGTGCCTTTTATTTTTTTGCTCCTTGAACGTTTTGGTTGCCTGCTTCAACACCATTTGCATCTTTAACATAGCCTCGGCAAGCCGCAGCGACAGTTTTCAGTCTGAATTCTTTTGGGTAGTTCTGTCCTGCTTCCAACTGACAGGCGCTACATCACTCAAGTCCACTGTTAGAGGGAGTGTCAGCAGCTACTGCTGTTGCCTGTGACTTGCAGCTCGCTTTTATTTTTCCTTCACACAAACCACCATTGGCATCTGATGTTCATTCAATTGCCTTTGCTTCCAGGACTCTCCTCTGCCGGTCCATCCTCTCAAAGCTGTTCCAATTGCAGTGGCTGATGAAGGGGAGTCAGAGTCAGAGGATGATGACCTTAAACCGAGAGGTATGCTGCTTGGGCACTGAGCTGGGAAATACTCTCCCCTTGAGTGCAAAATTGTAGAAGTGCGGATAGTGAGTGACACAGTTCCCATTTCTCCTGTTTCCTCCTTCCCTAGGCCTTACAGGAATGAAAAATCTTGGGAACTCTTGTTACATGAATGCTGCTCTTCAGGCCCTCTCTAACTGGTATGTTATAGAGCTGTCACTGGAGCAGGAGGGGGCCACCTGTGTCCATGATGTATACATGCCCACCCTCAATAGCTTACGATTGAAAATTTGACTTAAGGGGAATGCAGGAAGAGCAAGGCAACACAGCAAGCAGACTTCTACCCAGTTAGAATTTTCATCAATCGGTCTGGACTAGTGTTAGTGACACAGACTGGCAGCCACAGTTCTTCATGGATTCAGACAGTAGTTTTTTCAGCCTGAGATACTTGAAGGGGATGACACCTGAGACCTTGTGCCTGCAAAGCACAGGCTCTACTATTGAGCTGTAGCAGTTCTGCCTGAAAGTGAAGTATTATTCTAGTTCTCGTGGCTCTGAAAAATGGGGCGCTTCAAGGTGGATGAACAGAAGGAGCCTTTTGCTTTACGTCTAGTCCAGCATTGTCGGCACTGACTGGCAGCAGGGACTTACCACATGTTCAGCCAGGATTCCCGCTTTGTCCTAAGTGGAGATGCTGGGGGTCGGACTTGGGTCGCTCTGCACGAAGCGGGTTCTCTGCCACTGAGTCCTTTGCTTTGGGAGCGTGGCGGCGAGCTGAAGGAGGCGCACCATGAGCAGTTGCTTGAGCTGAGTATGAAGGGCCCCCTCTCAGTATTCAGCCATGTGCTTTGCATACAGAAGGCCCTGTGTTCAATCCCAGGCATGTCTCAGTGAGGCCTGCGAAGGTTGGGAGAGATCCTTGGTTCCTGTCCCCTGAGTTTGAGTGAGGCAGGATTGGCAGGTTGGGACAGTCCAGGGCCATTTTCACCTCCAGCACTTCCCTCTGGAGCTCCAAACAAGGAAAAGGGCATCTGGACTGGCCATGGAACACTAGAAGGATCAACATTAGCTCGTTTTCAGGTCAAGACTTGGTAATCCAAGGTAGCTGTGGAGCACAGAAAAGGTTGAAAAGGCTTCAAAACGGCTGCCTGGGATGCTATTTTGATTAAAGCTCTGTCACACAAATCCATGCCACCAATTTTGGGGTGCAGCTGAGGCCACGGTCAGAGCTATATGCAGCCCATGGGTGCTACATTGCCCCCCCCCCCCCCCGAAGAAGGGCAGGCAAGGTGCCTCCTCTCTTTCTCTCCCCTCCCCTCCCAGCTTTTTATAGCCGTAATCTGAAAGAATGTGTTGAACATGTGCTACATACGGACGTTCAAATGGGTATTAAGATTTCTTAAGAATGTAGTTAGAGGACTTGGCCTGTGGGTGCCATGTTTTAGTTACAAAATGTTGGCGGAGTGGGCAAAATTGGTTCTGGAAAGCTGTTCTGGCGGACAAATGTTGATTCCTGAGGCAGGGCCTTTGTGGACAGTCTGGCATTCTGAGGGCATCTGGGGGCTCCTCTTACACAACGGCTTATGGTGCGGGTGACACTCTCCTAAAAAGCCTACCATGGTGGCTGCCGCTGGCCACAAAACAGCCATTTCCCAGAAGACAAACTGGTGGAGCTAAAGGGTTACACGCCCAAGAACCCGAGTTCCAGGCAGAGGCAGGGTCTGACCTTCCAGGCATAAACTTATTCTTTTGAACTCAGTGCAAGATGTTACTGGAGGCAGAACCTCAGTCAAAAAAGTGTTTTATAAAATAAGAGCCAGGAGAGGCAGAGAGCCTGGTGAGTTCCATGCTGTTTTGTGAGAACATGATTTCATATTACTGCATTTTTCTGGAAGATATTTCCATTTTCTCCTTTTTTTTCTGTGTCTAAGCACAATTGCTGGGAAATGCCTCACTGGCCTCTCTTTACCTGCCCTTTAGCCCCCCACTCACACAGTTCTTTCTGGAATGTGGCGGACTTGTGCGCACAGACAAGAAACCCGCACTCTGCAAAAGTTACCAGAAGTTAATTTCTGAAGTGTGGCATAAGAAGCGGTGAGTACAGAGAATCTATTTCCAAACTTTTAACAGGTTTTGGAACTGAGGCTTGTTCTAAGACATAAGACAGGGTTCTCCCCCAGTTGTTGATGGATGAAGGAAGCTGGTCAGCTCCTCGAATGATTGTTAAAGTCAAACAGTCTGGCCTAAGTTGATAGTAATGTAAACTGGCATTGTTTACATACCATGCTATGTTGTGAGTTTTTGTGACTTGCAGTTTTGCACTGACCAGACGCAGTGGGACTTAGTTCTGAGTAAATGCTTGTAAGATGGAGCTAAAGGTAATCAGTGGCTTCTGTCCTGTGTAGAGCAAAGGAAAGGAGGAGGTGTGTTGCTGTTCTGACACCTGGGGGCACACTCTGGGCCAGCCTTTCCCAGCCCGGAGCCCTCCAGCTGTTTAGGACTGCTTCTTCGGGAGTGTGTGACCATTGGCCATGCTGGCCAAAGCAGACTGCAGGTGAAGTCCAACGCATCTGGAGGACACTGGTCCAGGGAAGGCGGCACCGGCTTGTGGCCACGGTGGTTGGGCACTTGGCGAGCCTTGAAGGGACTGAGTGGCTGGAGATCTGAAGGGCAGAAGCCATGGGCGGGGGGAGGCTCACGTGCCTGGAGAGGCCTCCTTCCTCCCTGTGTCCAAAAGGGAGAAAAGGCCTCGGACTGTGTTGTGTGGACAGAACATAGAGATGCATGTTGCGCCTGCTAAAGGATGGGCTTGGGCTGGTGCCACACTTGCCCGGGGCTGTCATTGCCAGCCGTCTTTTGAACCGCGTGTCTTCTGACCATCTTAAAGTAGATTTTCCTTTTTTACCTTAGTTTTATTCCCCACCCACTTTTTAACCAGCCCCAGCTACGTGGTCCCAAGCAGCCTGTCCCATGGAATCAAGTTGGTGAACCCGATGTTCCGCGGCTACGCACAACAGGTGAGCCAGCGTGCAAGCAGCCTTCTCTGCGTTGTCAGGATCATGGACTCATAGGATGGTGGAGCTGGAAGTGGTAGGCAAGGTCCTCAGGTCCAGCCCCCAGCTGCCATGGGAGTATTTCAACCTCCAAGGCATGCTGAGCTAAAAACGGCATGTTTTGAGTCTTTGAGGGAGCCGTGGCTGGGCGCTGATGAATGACGTGCATCCGCTCAGCCACTTACCCTTTTATTAGAAGAGACGAGGCAAATGTGCCGGCTCTGTTTCTGTTCCTGGGGACTGCGGACGCCCTGACGCTCACAGGCACTGCAGTTGGTTCCCCCAGGATCCCTGCCCTTCCCGATATTCACTTTAAGATTTTTCCACCGTCTCTTTGTAATGGGGTGGGGCACACCCTCCACTGCTATCTGCGTTTGGGTTCAAAGGACTTGGGGTTCTTGTGCTTCTGCCTTTGAACTTCTGGATTTGAGTTCAAGGGCAATTTCCTTTTTTCCCGTCTCACTAGTTAACCTCTGGGGAAATGAGTCTTCTGTGACTGGCCGTGCCCACCATGCCAGCCGTGTTTTGACTAGGCTGCCCCCATGGCGGCCATTCTTTGCATAGGCTGCAAAACACCATCCAAATTCTAGAGGTGCCCACTGACCGTACATGTTTGGGGACCCAGACTTCCAGTCTTCTAGTCTTCTATTAGCAGATCCTGAAGAAAATAACTTGGAAGGGAGCCAATGGGCCTTGCGTTTCTGCAGCGATCACCCCTCTCTTTTCGCCATCCCAGGACACGCAAGAATTCCTGCGCTGCCTGATGGACCAGCTCCATGAAGAGTTGAAGGAGCCAGTGGTTGCTGAGATGCGGGACTCTGACTCCAGCGACACGGATGACAAGAGGGAAGGCGACCGCAGCCCTTCAGAGGACGAGTTTCTCTCGTGTGACTCAAGCAGCGACCGGGGTGAAGGAGATGGGCAAAGCAAAACCGGCAGCTCCCTTGCGGAAGCCGAGCTCCTGATCCAGGATGAGGCTGGGCGAGGGATCTCTGAGAAGGAGAGGATGAAGGACCGCAAGTTCTCCTGCAGCCATCGGCGGAGCAACTCTGAGCAAGTGGACGAAGATGCGGACGTCGATACCTCTGTGATGGCCGTGGACGGCAGGGCTTCCCCAGAAGCGCCGCCCCCTCCTGCTCCTCACCCAGCCAGCCCCTCCAGGACCCCAGGTGCCTTGCCACCCCTTCGGCCAAACTCAGTGGGCTGCATCCCCCCCCCACGCTTCTGCTGCCTTTTACGCTGGGTTAAATGTTTTTGAATGAATATTTATTTATTTATTTATTTATTTGAAACATTTCTATGCTGCCCCATTCGCCGAAGCCCCGGGGCGGCTCACAACATAAAATTAAAATGTAATATATCCAAATATACAACAAATTATCTGGGGTCTCCAGTGCAGTGTCCATGGGAACCACCGTGCCTGGGGACACTTCTCTTCGAGCCCCACAAGCTCCCTGGCCTTCCTGAGCTCGATTGTTCACACGTAGCTTCCACTGGGCGGCCGCCACACTGCCTGGTGGGCTGGAAAGCCAAGCGCTCCCCTCCAGTGCCGTCGCTGCTGCGGTTCGAAGAGCGGCCACGGCTTGCAGCTTGGACCCCACCTCTGCCTTCGACTTTGGTTTTGGGCACGTTACTTTTTGTTTAGTCTCGTGAAGTCCGCCTCCTAGGAAGTGAGCGTGTGACCTGCTGTGCTCACTCTGGCAGTCCTTTCATGAGAGCCCCTGTGACACTCCCCAAATCCCAAATTTATTTCAACCTAGAGAAAGATGGAGGGGGCAGAGCTCCTCTTTGCAGCATGCCAGCCTCCTTTTTGAAAAGAGGGGGAAATGAAGCAAATTGGAACAACAGCGCCAGGAGGACAGGTGACCTGGGAGGCACAACGGGAAGTGTCAAGGGCAGCACCTTGGGGTCCCCTGCTGTAACTGACGGGGGCACAAACAGCTCTCCAGGAATTCCTCCTGTGCAGGGCCGGTTGAGCTGGGCCAGGCTCATGCCAGGGCACTGCTTTAGGAACACTGGGTCAGAGCAAGGGGCCGGCTAGTTCAGCGGCTGACGAGTTTCCTGCTGGAAACCCCAGAGCAGAGAGAGAAGGCAGCAGCCCTCCCCGCTCCCCCCAGCCCAAGAGCACACAGGGCCTAACCCTGGCGCATCTTGATGCAGCTCCTTTCCAGGAATGTCTCTGATCCAGCCTTCCCAAGCCGCTGCTCTCCCCACAGATGTGTCACCCTACAATTCCAAGGCAAGCTGACTGGGAATGATGGGGATTGCAGCACCGGGTTGGGAAGGCTGATTTGATCCCTCTTTATGGCCTTCCCAGATCACAGAGAGATGCACTGTGGTCGCAACAGACCTGCAAGGAAGTGGTTGCACTGAATGGTCAAAACATGGGAAAAAATGTTTTGCACAAGCCATACTATTTGCCCTTTTCCAAGCTCTGTGTGTGGTGCTCAAGGCCACTCGCAGCGCATCCAGAAACAGCTAAAACAGCACCAAAGATTGGAGCGGGACAGCCAGAGAGAAGGGCTTGCCAGGAAGAGCCGTCGCTCGAGGCTGCCTCACAAGCACGCCTTCCCCCGCCACTTCTCTCCTCACACAGAGCCCGATAACGATGCCTACAGTCACTGCTCCTCACGGCCCTGCAGCCCGGTGCACCACGACGTGCTCGCCAAAGTCTCCAGCAGCCCTCCGCGCTCGAGCCCCGTGAGGCTGGGACCCACCTATGTGCTGAAGAAAGGTAGGCCTCGCAGGGTGGCAGCCGTCTCAAACGAGGATGAAGCGGAATCCCCAGGATGGGTCTTGCCTCTGCCAAGAAGCTGCTCTCCCCTGGCCTCCACTTTCCCATGTGCAGCTTCACAGCACCATGGGGAAGATTGGAAACCGTGGCTGGGCGCCTGCAGTGCTGCCTCACAGGCTGAGGTCCTGGCTCTGGACTCGCAGGCCGGCCCTCTGGATTCCCCTCAGCAGCCGTGCCCCCTCCTTTCGCGCACTGCACGATCGCGATGCGAAAGCACGCTGGCCTTCCCCCGCTGCCCCACTGCTGGAGGGACCTAGCCGGCTGCCTCCGCAGGGCTGGGAACCAAAGGGGGCACTTTGGGGGCAGAGAGGGCAGGAGGCTACCTCAGCCAGGAGAGTGTTGACTTGCAACCGGCCACAGCAAAGCATAGGTTAAATAGTTCACAATTTGCTGCCATTACGCACATATCAGGTCTCCGATTCTATGGTGCGCTGTATTTACAAAGATTGTAAGCCCCTTCGAGGAATCTGCTTGATAAGAGGATATGTTTCCACTCAGTAAGCTGATCCTGAATAAAAAGGCCTATTGAGTTCAGTTGGATTTACTCCCAAGTAAGCGCATATGGGATTGCAACTATAGTGGGTGTGAGCTTGGAAAAGCTTTGCTCCCCTTGTGCACGTGCGCCCTGCCTGACCCTTTCCCCTGGCCAGGCCAAGCAACACTCAGGCTGTGAAGCCTGCCGCTTAAACAAAAGTCTGTGCTCCAGAGAGCGGCAGCAAGTGCTGGCTTTTAAGCAGCGAATGCAGCCCAGAAGAAGTGTGACTTCAGAGGAGAGAGCTCCAGAGGCGTGGGGCCACAGCTGAGAAAGCCCTGCCCTAGGACCTGACAGCCAAGCAGCTCTTGCTGGAGGGGCAGAGAGCAGGGCTTTGACTCTGGCCTCAAGGCCTGGTAGGCTCACCCAGGCATGCAGAAGGGGAGTTTCGCCAGGAGACTTGCCCTCTCCAGCTGCCACCCTCTCGGCTGAGGCCTTGGGACAGTCTTCTGCTCAAAAATGTGGCCAAGTTTCATTTACTCTTTCTCTGTCTTTAAAATCTCCTACCTCAGCTCAGATGCCAGTTTCGGGCAAGAAGAAGAAGGAAGTCCGTTACCGCAGCGTCATCTCTGACATCTTTGATGGCTCCATCCTGAGCCTCGTGCAGTGCCTCACCTGTGACCGAGTGCGTTTCCTTACTGCTGCTGATCCAGTGAAAATGGCAAGAGGCTGGCGCTTTCCAAAACCCCCTCCTCTGGGGAGGCAGCCTTCGCCCGGGACCAGTCGAGATGCCGCTTCTCTCCAGTTAGACCGTTTAGCCCAGACGCGTTGAACTCGGGCCTAGGGGCTGCCTAAGGCCCTCCAGGGGTCCAGATCATGCCCCTCCTCCTTCTTGGCCTTTGTGCGGTTTTTACCCTGAAAGTCCAAAGGCCCAGTGGCTTGTGCTAAGAGCTTCAGGCTGCAGTGAACGGGTGCTTTTGGCCCCACCCAACCCCAGAATGCAGCCCCTGAACATTTCTCCAAAATGCAATTTGGCTCCCCGCCACTGAATAGGGCGACCGCCTGAACCCAGGTCTCTAGCCTTTCTGCCAGGTCTCTGGCCAGGTCTTTCCCAGTCTCACCTTGGCTGCTGGAGAGCCTAGCAGCCTCCCTGGGGAGCAAGGCACACACTCTGTCCCAAGCCAGCCTCTTCCAGCCTGGTGCCCTCCAGGTGGGTTCGGGCTACAACTCCCGGACCCTGCAGCCTGCATTGCTGAGGAACACGCACCGTGGACGGCAGCTTGGAGAAGGCCTGCTAGGCCATGAGTCATCCAGCAGGCATATTACGAGGAGCTGCATCGGGGCCTCCGAAAGATACACAGGGTCACATTGTAGGTCAACTACTTCAACATAACCCCAGTTCAGGATTCCCCCCCAAATCCAATAGTATGCAGCTCTGTTTGGCTGAATTTAAAGTCAGTAGAGAATTCATACCCCTCAAAAGTTTGGGGGTTTTGGCTATGTGAAGGGTAAAAATTGCCTGCCACTCCCCTTGAAGAGTCCCACCTTCTGTTTTTTCTAAACAAGTTACCCTTTGGTTGACTGCCTCTTCTCAGAGCCGAAGTGGCAACTCATTCAGAGCAGCGGCTCCTGGAAGCTGCTGGCTGGGCTTCACCATTGGAGGGCCAGACTAGCTGGGAGTTAATTGGAGGCACGTTTGCAGTCTGCACACTTTTAAAGATGCGCAGAGCAGCTGTGCCCTGTGAGCACGTTTGGTGAGTTGGATGGCAGTGGGGAGGGACGGGTGAGCCTCTCTTCCCGACCCTGCTGCCATTTGGACAAAAGCCGTTCCTCTGCAGCTGCCAGGCCAGGCCTCTCCAGCACCTTGGAGTGACGGGCACATCGGGGATTTTGATCGTGTCCTGGGTGTTCTAACGAAACGGCTACCGTGCCGTGGTGGGCGTGGCTGCCACAAGCCATGCATCTCCCAGGACAGTGAGACCAAAAGAGAAGTAACGTGTCCTTGCATCTAAGTGCAAGGCAGGGATTGGGAACAGCGCCCCAGGCAGCCAGGTGGTGACCGTGCCACCAGTACCTAAAATTGCAAATGTTACTTGAACCCAAATAAAGGTGGTTCTGGAGGGTGGCCCTTTGCTTTGCAGCATGCAGTCGCCCAAGCCCAAAAATCATTCATTTAAGCAACCTTTAAAACTGAAAGACAAATGGGGTGGAGCATGGCAGGAAGGAGAGGGGTGCTTGTGTTCACACTGGTGCCCACAGGCGTCCCGCTGAAGACGGCTGCCTGTATTTGGCACTTTAGGGCCCTTCGCGGCTGGCCCTGGGGGCAGCAGAGCCATGCGGCAGTGTCCTTCCCAGGCTGGGCGGGCACCACATGAAGACTGGTGGGGCGCGCCAGTGGCTCCTTCGTTTGCAAGACTCAGTGGGGGAGTGGCTGGGCAGGAAGAGGCGGGAGCTGCTGCCTTATGGCCTGGGCTTTCCTCCTGTCTTTGCAGCATAGGAAGGACTGTGTTCGGGTGGCTTCCCTTCTGCCAGGGCAACATCTGGAGCTTCCCCTGCGTCTCTCACACCCCAGCCTTTTTCTGTTCTTGTGGGGTGCACACACTTGCACAGAAGGACGTGTGAGTTTGCCGCAGCACCTGCTGTTCACTCTCGAAAAACGTTCTGTCTTGTTCTGAAGCTCTCCCCCTTGCCCCCTGCGGTACCCTCAGGTATCCACCACTGTGGAGACATTCCAGGACCTGTCGCTCCCCATCCCTGGGAAGGAGGACTTGGCCAAGCTGCACTCGGCCATTTACCAAAATGTGCCGGCCAAGACGGGAGCATGCGGAGACAACTATACTGCTTCGCAGGGCTGGATCGCGTTCATCGTGGAGTACATCCGAAGGTGTGTGGGGGAAACGATGCTTCTAACACTCTTGGAAGCAGCTTTTCCAATATTAGAGTTGTGAGTGGAGGCAAGGATCAGAAAGAAAATGGTTCAGCTCTTGGATGTGTGTAAAGTCACACTGGGGAGAAGTGCTTTGAGAGCATTCCCTGCGGAAGGGTTTAAAATGAGATCCACAATGCAGACAGGGGTGGGCAGCTTGGCTTTGGCTTTTACTGGGGCCCAGAAGTCCAGCCCCTGCGCCTGGTGTGGGACGGTGGCTTGAGGGCAGGGCCAGTTACCTGCAGCGCCACCATGAGGCTCCATGAGGCTCCGTGCTGACTGTATCGTGGGCGGGGAGCCTCAGGCTGCTCAGCTTTCCCGGGGCCCTTGCCTTTTTCCCTACCAGGGACCATGTTTTCCTTTTCCCCTCAAAATACTGCTCCGAGGTTGTAATCACTGGCAGTAAAAGTGGGCTGCTGCTCCTGGTAGTTTTGTCCCTGACCCATTTCCCTTCCTGGCCTTCCTGCCACTGAGCTCGCTGCCACCGGGCCCTTCCAAAATGGGATCAGCACTCGTGCATATAGGCAGTAGCCAGAACTCTAGTTAAGGTAGCCGGTGTGGCGTAGTGGTTAAGACTGCAGGGCTGGGACTCGGGAGATCTGGTTTTTAGCCCCCACTCAGCAATAAAGCTCACTGTGTGACTCCGGGCCAGTCACCTCGTGAGCATCTTAGTAACTATTATTTGATTTAATTTATTATATATTTTATCCACCTTTTTTCCTTTGAAAGAGCTCAAGGCAGCTTACATAATTCTCTTCCTCCTCTCAGTCTTATTTCACAACAGCCGCCCATTGCGGTAGGCCTAGGTGGAGAGTCCACAACTGGCCCCCAGTCAAGGGCAGTTGGGGCCTAGAACCCAGATCTCTCGAGTCTCAAACCAGCACTCTGGCTCTGAACAGAAGCTTTCCTTGTAAAGCTTACCTGTGATCCATCCCGAATGCTCTTGTTATGGAATGCTGTGGCTACCTGAGCGCTCATCTTGAAGCGCAGAACCTTTGGGGAGTGGTAGGGGCTGAAGGCTGGAGTCCAGAACAAGCCAGCCCTAAGTGATGTATCCACCTCTTCTTACTTACCTGGCAGGTTTGTGGTATCCTGCATCCCCAGCTGGTTCTGGGGTCCCGTGGTCACACTGGAGGACTGTCTTGCTGCCTTCTTTGCTGCTGATGAGTTGAAAGGTATGTGTGTACGGGCAAGCAGTAGGAAAGGCCCTCATGGAGGCGTGCGGTGTGGTTGCTGCACTGAAGTGGGGCGGGGATGTGCAAGGCACTTTTTCAGATGAACGGCTTCAGTATCTTCGCCTTTTAGCCTGTCCCTGCTCTATGGGGCAGGAGGGAGAGCTGGACATCTTTTCGTTTGATGGCCAAAGTCAGTTTCAGAAAAGCTCATGGGCGGTGCGTTCCAGGAGTGGATGAGACCCAAAGCAAAAGGGTACGGACCAAAAATACCAGCCCATTGTATCTTGAGGATCTTTCTGTCAGTAACTTCCCTGGGAGTCTTCCGGAATGGTGGGGGAGACTGCAAGAGTGCGTGGGAGGAAAGTGGGTGGGACTGGGGGGGCGGCCATGCCTGTCTGGGGGACCTCAGTGGGCTGGATCTGAGCTGGTAGGAGGCAGTTTCGCAGAGTCGTGTGGTCTGAGCATCTTCGTGCAGCTGGGGCAAAAACGGCAGAGACTTCCATCTGGCTTGCTGGAGACTCCTCAGGGTTCCCCTTTATTTCTGTCTTACCGGTCTGCAGGCGACAACATGTACAGCTGCGAACGATGTAAAAAGTAAGTCCTTAGGCTCCCTTTCCATGCTCCTTTTGGCTATTTTCTCCTCCACCCCCAGCCTTCCTGACCACTGGCCATTGCATATGGGGCTAATGGGAGCGGATGCCCCAAACATCTGGAGGATACCAGGTTGTCTACTGGTGCCCTGCATTCTGGAGAAAGCCTTGGGAATCTGCAAAAAGGGTGGAAGAGGAACCAGGAGGTGAAGACGGATGTCACCTCCACGAGAGCAGAGGCTGATACAAACAGCTGTCATTTACTGTGTCCCTCATGCGGGTGAACTGGAAAGGGGAACATCATGGAAATGCAATTGTTGGTGTGTTAAAAACAAGGCTTGGGGGTTTTGCAATTTGTATTTCTCTTTTCTCTCTCTTTCCCCAGGCTGCGGAATGGAGTCAAGTACTGCAAAGTCCTCCAGCTCCCTGAGGTAAGCAGAGGAAGCTTTGACCAAGTCAGTTTTCCAGGATGTGGCAGCTAAATTTGCACAGTAGCTGATTGTCAGAGGGATCAACTGTGTCTCATTCCATTCAAGGAACAGGATTGGGCACTGGAAGCATTTGGACATGCTTTACAAAGCATGAGGAGCAGATAGAGAGACATTCTAGCCTTGTTTCTCCTGCATCCCACATATATAATTTATGCCAACACCAAAAAAAAAAATAAATCCAAAATCCACCACTGGGCAATACCTTCATTAAATCCACCCAAAACAGCATCAAATTGTGCAAGCTTTCAGGGCCTCCAGAACTCTTCTGCTGGCCAGGTGGAACAAAGATCAAGGGGTCAGGGAAGACACATTTGAAAATTTTGGCCAAATGTGCTGGGCATGAATCCTGCACTCAGGATAGGTTTTCTCTAAAAATGGAAATTGCAGGAGTGGTAATAGAAGCCACTGGTTTTAGCTTACTCCTAGTGATGCATTTTGGGAGAGATGAGCTGCGATAGTTGGTCTTCATTGCTGAGGTCAGACGTGCTTCAGCAGTTGTTTGATTTTTTTAAGTTAAGAAACTAGAAGTCCTGGAAGAATATAACAGTTTACAAATGCACACAGGCCTTCGAGCTGAGACTGCCTTTTGGAAAAGCCTCAAAGGTTCAGTTAGGAACACCTTGGACATACCCTGGAGCTTTGCTGCCTTCTCTTCTTCTAGATCTTGTGCATCCACTTGAAACGCTTCCGGCACGAGGTCATGTACTCCTTCAAAATCAACAGTCACGTCGCGTTTCCCCTGGAAGGGCTGGACCTTCGGCCGTTCCTGGCCAAGGAGAGCGTGTCGCAGATCACGACCTACGACCTCTCGTCTGTGATCTGCCACCACGGCACAGCAGGCAGTGAGTCCTCCCCGCCTCCCCCGTCAGCCTGGGGCATGTGGTGGGAGGACGGCGTGGTCAAAGGCCACACGGTGCGGGATCGGCAGCCGGTGGGTTCCTCACCTCAGTGTGGCTGGACCGCAGTGTGGCTTTGAGGTGAGTTCATCGGCTGGACATGTGGAAGCTGTTGCACCTGCCACCACCCATTTGCCGGCCTGCTGCCGATCACGCGGTTGCCCCCAGATGGTCACACCCCTTCCCCGGCCCCACCGCTGCTCCACAAGCGCGGCTCAGGTGACGCTTTCCATGCTTCTGTGCAGTCCGCCCACCCACCCCCATACCAAAGGGTTGGGACGTCCCTGCTAAGGCTGAGTTACTGCCAATAAGAGCTTCCAGCTGGAGGAGGCTGCCGTCTTGGCCCCCCCCCCCCGCTTTGCCATCAGCCCTGCCCACTGCTGGAATATGGTGCTCCGGAGCATCTCCCAAGCTGAGGGGGGCCCTCTCCTGAACGTGAAACCACTTCCCCTCCTCTGCTGTGCTGTAAAATGGGGCTCTGGTGATGGTGGCAGTGCCTTGGCTTTGGCTGGCCGAGCTGCCTTCGAGCCAGGGAGAGGCGGGCTGGCAGGCGGCCTCAGGAAGGAGCTCCTGGAGCAGCCACAGTGGTGCCTCTGCAGCTGGACCGTGGGGACCACGTCCAGGGCCCCTGCAACTCCCCGTGAAGTCCTTGGCGAGGGACCCTTTTGCTTTCCCCCACCGCCTCCGCCAGCCTCAGCATGTGGCCTCCCGTTCCTTGCAGGCGGGCATTATATCGCTTACTGCCAGAATGTGATCAACGGCCAGTGGTACGAATTCGACGACCAGTACGTCACGGAAGTGCACGAAACGGTTGTCCAGAATGCAGAGGCCTACGTTCTATTCTACAGGTGAGGGCTGGCTCTGAAAGGAGGTGGCTCTGGGGAGCATGCCTTGTTTCTAGAATTGGGGGCGGGGGGCTAGGGACAGATTTCCTGGGGCTGGAAATGCGGGAAGGAGCTATTCTTCAAAGCACTGAGGTGAGAGAGCCTCAAACTGGGGACCTGGGTGTTCACTGGGTGATGTTGGTCTAGTCACGCACTCAGAGCCTCGCCTGCCTCACGGGACTGTTGTGAGGATAAAAATGGAGTGCAGAACGGCGCAGTCTGCCTCAGTTTCCTGGCAAGAGGGAAAAGATAGAAATGCAGTGCAATTACAGTCAAACCTCCGGCAGCATTTGGAGTGCCACAGAACTCCTTGTCTGTCAGCCGGCCCTGAGAAAAGCGCTCCTAGGAAAGCCCCTAGCTGCAGTCTGTGTGTCGCAAATGGTGAGGGGCAGCAGCAACGGCCCCTCCTGAAGGGGAGGACATTCTGGGGCTCTTCCCTTCCCAAGCAGTCAGCTGTCTTTCCACGGGACAAGTTCACTTCCGCTGCCCCGCAGTTCGCAAGCCTTTTGCTCCCAACTGGGGCAAAGCAGCCCTGGTGTTGGCGCCCAGTGCCTCCCAGCAGGTGTCTGGGGGTGCCTGCCCGGGCTGCTGCACTGCCTCAAATGCTCCACAGTGCCCAGACGGCCTAGGGAACTGTGGGGCACGTTTTAAAGGACGGCCTCCCTGGTGAGCCCACAGCCTTGGGGGACGCGCTGAAGGGCGCGCTGCCGCAGCTGAGGCCCCCCAGCCCTGGCGCCAGCCGGGGGGAAGCACGCAAAAGGAGAGCAGGGCTCCCGCCCGCCCGCCGCCCACCCGCCTCCCCTCTGCCCTGGGCCATCCCGCTCCCTCCTGCTGGGTCTTCGGGCCTCCAGCACCTGCTGCCCTTGGCAGGGAGGGGGTGGGGGCGGGGGCAGGAGGGCCTGCTGCGCTGCTGCTTCACACTGCCAGCCGTGCGGATGCCCGAGCGACCTCCTGGAAGTGCAGAGGAGGGAATTCGCCTCCAGGGTCCAACGCCTGCTTCCCAGTGACTGGTGGGGCAGGATCAGGGGACCGCCAGGGCGACTGTGGGGCCTGGATCCCACACTTCAGCGGGCCCCTGCTCGCCGCGCCCAAATTTGCTTCCAGGAAGAGCAGCGAGGAGGCGGTGCGGGAGCGGCAGAAAGTGGTGTCCTTGGCCACCATGAAGGAGCCCGGCCTGCTCCAGTTCTACATCTCCCGCGAGTGGCTGAACAAGTTCAACACCTTCGCGGAGCCCGGCCCCATAACCAACCACACCTTCCTCTGCAGCCACGGAGGTGAGGGCAGGGGGTGCCCTGGGCGGAAGGCAGCCGCCGGGCCCTGCGCTAGGAGGGGTGCGATTGCGGGCCGGTCCCTCCCAGTAGCCGGTGGCCGAGCTTCCCGTGGCCTCTCCTCGAGTTGCCCCCGCATTGCCTCTGCGGCAGAATCCCCTCCCTGCGCAGGCACTCCCGTTGGACCACATGGCTTTATGGGGTGGGAGGGCCACAACGCACACCCTGTTCGTTAGTTGCAGTGTGCTGACCTGTTCGTTGGCCAAAAAGGCTCCTGCAGTGACTTAGAAATTTCGGCGTCCCCGCTGTCAGGCTCACGCTCTGAGGAGCAGGCGCAAGCAGCTGGGAGGGAGGCGGCCAGGTGCAGGGACGCTTTTTCCAGCTGGAGAGGGCAAAACAGGCCCGCGGCAGCTCCTCCTGCTCCTCCGCCTGAGAGATGAGGCTGCTATGGTCCTGCTCTCGCTGCATGGGTTTTCCAGGGGAGCTGGGCAGGGGCAGCCCCTCCTGTGGCAAGGCCGGAGCCCGAGGGGCTGCCCACTGGCACTGCCTGCTCTGCTGCCGCCCCTCCCATGGCACCTGACCCAGGGCCAGGGTGGTCTCCCCGCCTGCGGGCAATGCTGGGAGCACCCGGACAGGCCTGAGTGAGCCTGGGGAGCCTTTTCCCACAGACAGGGCCACTGGGAGATGCCAGCCTCCTGGCTTCCCTGCTCCGGTCTGGCTGGAGCATTCCCCTGGGAAACAAGGCGCCGCTCCCCGGGGCCTGCGGGAGGGTCGGCCCCCAGGGGGTCCTCTTTCCTTCACTCCCTGCTCTCTCCTCCTTTGCTTGCAGGCATTCCTCCAAATAAATACCACTACATTGATGACCTTGTGGTGATTCTTCCCCAGAACGTCTGGGAGTATCTTTACAACAGGTGGGGAGGCAGCCCGTGCAAATTGTACTGTCTGCACCGCTCCGCACCCCAAGAAACTTGCGTTGGGGCTGTCTCGTTTAAAACCAAATTTCCAGCCCTCAAGGTAGAGGAGAGAGCCTGGTCCGCACGCTCAGGGTGCCGGCCCCTTCTCCTCCGCCCTCTCCTCTCGCGCCTGCCCTGCGGCGGCCTTGCTCATCCCGTGCCCTCCCGAGGGTTAGACGGCAGCACCCCATTGGCTGCCCCGTGGGATCCAGGCCTGGGTGTGCGCGCTGAAAGAGGTGCATTTCTCCCGCACCGCTGGCCCAGCCCTGCGTCGAGCCCTTGCGCGTTGCCGCCGGGGGGCCGGGGGGGGGGGGGCGGGGGCTGCCCCTCCTTTCCCGCCGTTCCGCTTCCGGGCCCAGCATCTCCTTTGCCCGCAGGTTTGGCGGTGGCCCCGCGGTGAACCATCTGTACGTGTGCTCGGTGTGCCAGGTGGAGCTGGAAGCGCTGGCGAAGCGGAGGAAGCTGGAGATCGACACGTTCATCAAGGTGCCGTCGGGGCGCGGGCGGGCGGGCTTGAGTGCGTGGCCCTTCCGGCGGCCCTTCCCGTGCAGGCGGGGCGGCGGGGGGCATGGCCGCTTTGTTCCTGGGCTCCCCGCCCAGCACGCCGGCACATGGCTGCGCCGGGAAAGCGGGCACGGCAAGGGCCTGCCCACACGGGGACGGCGGGGGAAGGTGCCCCTGAAGTGGCTGTAAACGCCCGACGGTGGGACCCGCGCGGTGTGTGTGGGGGGCCTTGGTCTCCCCGATGACCCCCCTGTGCTTGGCCCCCAGCTGAACAAGGCCTTCCAGGCTGAGGAGTCTCCGAGCGTCATGTACTGCATCAGCATGCAGTGGTTCCGCGAGTGGGAGGCCTTTGTCAAAGGCAAGGACAACGGTACGCCTGGGCCGGGGGCGGGGGGCGGGGGGGGGCCGCACGGCGGGGGCAACCCAGTGGCAGGGCGATCTGCGGGACACGCTGCAAGCTGAGCTGCCCCCCCCCCCCCAGAACCACTTTCTCCGGTGGGCCGGCCACGTTGGCGGGGTCACTTGCAGGTGCAGAGGTCTGCCTGGCGTGGGGGCGTCCTCCCCACACCGCAGCTCAGGCCGGGAAGCAGCCCTGCTTGGCCCTCCCGGGCACTTGCACCAGCTCAGAGCTGGGTCCGGCCGCTGGTGCAGCTCACGGGTGGGCCGGGATAGCAGGCAATGGGTGCTTCCTAAGGCAGCTGGCAGTGAGCCCAAGGGCTCCTTCCCGAAACAGGGCCAGGTTGGCAGAAGGGCCGTCCCTCGGTGCGTTCCGCTCCAGGGATGAGCGTGCCGGCTGCACCACTGGCCCCACTCAAATCGGCAAGGGGGCAGCAAGGGGAGCGGGTAGTGGCTCTTCTCCGCAGTTTCACACAGACGGCAAACAAGCTGGCCTAAAAATTCACCCGATGGACCGCAGAAAGGCAAAATCGGGTGGGAGCAGGAGTTCAATAAACTACCCGGGGGCACAAGAACAAGCCAAAGGTTGCAAGAGGAAAGTCACCAGCTTGGGTGGCCTTCGAAGGGGATTGAGCAGCTCCCTGGAGGAGGCAGTGATCGATGCTTCCAGTCCCGGTGGCGGAAGGCTCCCTCCGTTCTCGGGGGCAGCATCCTTCCGCGCACCAGCTGCTGAGGAGCATGGGCCGGGGTCTGCCACCCCGGGGCTCGCCCGTGGGATCCCATGGGCAGCTAGTGAACTGCTGTGGGCAGCACGCTGGACGGGAGGGACCCGGCCTGGCCCAGCGGGCTCTCCTCCTGTTCCCAGCTGGGACTGTCTGCTGTGCATGAACTTAATTCCACGGAAGTGGTGCTGCGTGCAACCAGGTAGCCCGAAGCAGATCTGGACCGTGTGCCTCCTTCCCTGTAGAGCCTCCTGGACCGATTGACAACAGCAGGATTGCCGTGGCGAAAGGAAGTGGACACGTGCAGGTCAAGCAGGGTAAGGCTCCTGGACCCCCTCCCCACCTCCAGCAAGGGAAAACGCGCATCTCACGGCAGCGGAGGGTTAAAGCACAGCTTTCCCTGCCTTAAGGAAGGAGCCAGTGGCTTCCCATACAGGGTTGCTGGGGTCTAGCAGAGAGGCTCTTTCCTTGATGCATTTTCGGAACTTGCTTTTTCAGTCCGGAACTGTAGCTGGGACTGGCCCCACAGGCCGGGAACTCACTGGCGACTGACCCAGCCTGCAGAGAAGAGCAGTTCCTCTTCCAGTGTTTCATCTTAGGTTATTTTATTGCATTTTCTTTGTCTTTGTTCTGGTTTTGATTTCAAACTGCATAATTAAAAAAATGTGGGTGCCTGTTTGGGACTGGGAGGAGGGGATGCGTGGGGGGTGGTTTGCAGAGGAGAGGGCGAGCAGTGGTGCTCGGTGTGACGGCAAGGTGCGGCTTCCAGTGTCCAGGCCCATGTGTCTGTGGACACCAGTGCTGGGGAACCTGGGCAGGAGGTGCTGTGGCCCGCCCCTCGTGCCTTCCGGTTTCCGGTGAGTGGCGGTGTGGCTGTTGTATGAGCAGAATGTTGGCTGAGGGAGCCCCTTGGCATGAACCAGGCCTGCCCTTTTGCATTCTTGCGGTCATAACAGTTAACGTTAACATTTTTGACAAGGCGAGGAGAAATTTGCTGTCGTGGAAGCCACTCGTAAGCAGCACTTTCTGGCTTCTCCTCTACAGGAGCTGATTATGGGCAAATTTCCGAGGAGACGTGGATTTACTTAAGCACGCTCTACAGCGGAGGCCCCGAGATCGCCCTGCGGCAGAACGTGGCCCAGGTGCAGGAGGTGGAAAGTCTGCACGGAGAGCGGAAGATCGAAGCAGAAACAAGGGCCGCCTGAGCAACGGTCCAGCCGACCCCAGAGAGGAGGTGCCCGGCAAGTGCGCTTGTCCCCCAGGAAAACTGGGGTTCAGTCAGCCACCTTTTCCTGAGTTAGGCCATTGGGGCCATCTTGGCTGGCACGCCAACTTTCTATGCCAGCTAGGGATGATGAGCATTGTAGTCCAACCAATTGGCAGGCACCAGGTTGGGGAAGAGCGGTCTGCTGCCTCCGGTTACAGTTTTTCGGGAAAACCCAGAAATCCATGATTTAATGAAATGGGAAAGCACCCAGCTAAAAATCAGCAGCCTGCGGGGGAGGGGGGGGCTGGAGCTGCGGCCCAGCGCCTGGGCGGGGAGGGCTGGCCGAACAGTCAGTCTTTCCCGCCCGGCGTGCCTCGCACAGGGCTCCCCCAGTCCTGCCCTGGCCGTGCTTTCCGTATCTCTGTGCTAAACTTTCAGGGCGGCTCTTGTCGCAGTTTTCTGCTTCTGGGAGCTTCGGGTTTGTCCGCAGGCTGGCCCTGTAAGCCTTTGAGTGCGAAGGGCCCGGAGAGGGGAAGCCTGCCGAGGGGACTGTTCCTGGGGGCAGCAGCCCCTTCTGCAGGGGCACGGCTCTGCCCAGAGTTTCTGCGAGCAGGAAGGCAGGGCCTGACCTCCGTCCCATTGCCTTTGCTAGACCGGGCCAGGCTTGGCTTCCCCACCGGGGAGTGGACATTCTGCCTCTGCAGGGAGTCTGCGAACACTCTTGTTTTGAACCCAGAACGTGCACAGCAGTGGCGGCCACCTCGCCCCGTCCACCATGAGTTCTGCCGTAGCTCCTCAGAAACGACGTTCCAGAAAGGCCGGCAAGGCCCGACAGCCTCACGGAAGAAAGAGTGTCCCTCCAGCAGGAAGAGACAAGGCCTGTGTTCCCTCCCGCTCCACCCGGGAAAGCGCCTCCTGGCCAGCTGGCCGGCCGGCCGGCCTCAAGGCACGCGCTCCCTGCCAGGGCCAACTCTGTTGGCGGTCAGCGTGGCCGTTGGTGGCCCCCCTGGCCACCCGCCCAGAGGAGGGCCACGTTCCGTGGCTTCTCTGGGCTTCCTGCCAGTTCAGCAGAAGCAGCGGAGCCCAGGCTGGCGGGGAGACATGACGTGCTCCTCGTGCCTCGTCCGGAGGATGCCGCTGCGCTGGCGTTCCTTCCGCCGCTGCACACCGGAGGGCGCTGCTCCCCTTCTTCTGATCAGCGGGCGCTTTCTGATCTTACCTATCACTATTTGTGTATTTATTTGCAAGGATCAACCCCCCGTCCTTATTCACCGTGACTGTTCTCCCGGACCCCCCTTCCCGCTCCCCCAGATTTCACAAAGCTCACACGATACCTTGCTGACCTTGGCGCCCCGAAGCAAACAGTGGCCCTTGTGGGCGCATCCCTTCAGGCTTGAACCGTGCCTGCTTAGCGGCGCCTTGCCCTTCGGAGGGCCTCGGCAGCGAGAAGCGCAGCAGTACTGGGATGCCGGCCGGCCGCAGGCGGCTCCCCTGCCTGCCCCCACAAGCATCCCCTCAGTGTAAGGGCAAGAAAGCCAGCAGCTCGTCTCCCGACTGCCCCCCTCCGCGGAGCGCGGGCGACCAGGCAGGTCCTCCGAGGAGCTCCGTGGCCCCACAGTGCCTGCGGGACTCGGAGAGGTAGAGCGGGGGCACGAAACCGCTGCCGAGGCCCGGCACAGCACCCCGACAGCCCTCGGCAGAGGAGGTTGTGAAGGTGCTGAGCCTCGCCACTCGCTCTGATGTCGCACCTATCCTGGTTTTCCGCAAACGCACACGCAGCCTTCCTTCGCCCACCTCCTCTCGTTTCCCTGAACGCTCCCAGGATTCCATGGGCCTCTTCTGGGGCAAGCTGTCCCTTGTGAGCGGGACGGGGTGGTCGTGGGATGAAGGGGTGGGGCGAGCGAGGCTTTTGGAGACCGGCTGCTCCACCAGCAGCAGTTGGTGGCCGTTTCACCAAGAGAAAGGCGGGCCCTTCTTGCGCACGCCTCCTTGCTTTCCCCGTTGACTGGAACGTCCCGATCCCCGAAGGAACTGCTCCCGAGGCGGCCAGGGAGGACTGGGCCGCGTCGCTCCTCACGCCTTGTGTCACCGGAGCCTGGCGCCCGTGCCTGTTTGCCACGGAGCTTCTGCGGCAGCAGTTGTGGTTGTGCTCCGTGCGTGTGCTTCCCCAGAGACGGACCCCCCAGGGTGTCTACCGGCTCCTGTGCTCGAGTCGCTCCATTCTGCTAAGAACGTGAGCCAATAAAGTTGCTTGCCTCTCGCATCGTGTGGCTGCTGCATTGCTTGGCTCCGCGCGCGCGTCCCTGGGCCAGAGTGAGGCAGGCAGGGTCTCGTGTGGAACGCGAGCAGCACGTCCCGGGCCCCCACGAGAAGGCCGCCCTGTGGGGAAGGGCCCCAGGCTGGCAGCTCCTCGTGACTGGAGATGTCAACAGGCTCATTCCGAGCTGTCCACTTGGGGTCAAGCCCTCCTGAGAAGTCAGTGCGGCATGCGCTGCTTTCAGGAAGGCAGGTCCTGCGACCTGGCGCCGGACACGGGCCCCTTGCCGCAGGGCCAGCCCCTTCATCCCCCACTGGGGGAAGCCATGGGACAGTGGGGCATTCAGCCTGAACGCAGCTGGGGTGCATGGGTGTCCTGCGCTAGCGGGGCCTCCACCCAAGGGCCATCCTGACCCCTTCCAGCGCCACTATGCTACGCTTCTTGCCTGTTCTGCCAGGCTGTTACGGAGCAAGCCCAGAGCCACAGGGCAGACCTTCCGAATAAGACCCTCCTCGTAGTGGGCATGGTGAAAAATGCGGAGGAGGCGTGCCTTTCAGCCTTGGACTCCCAGTTTCATCTCGGCCACGCTTCTTCCAGGCAGAGCTTGTCCTGTGGAACAGACTGATGTCTTTGTTTCACATCTGGCAGCTCGCCAGTGATCTCTGCAGCCCAAAGCCTGTTTCGGGCAGCTGAGGCTGCAGATCTTCTGATGCCTCAAACGCTAAAAGCAGCATCCCGTTTGCCTTTGGCTTCACCAGGTGCTGGGATGCCGCTGCCAGGAGCGTCACAAAATTACGTCCAGTCCTCTCCACTTCTGCACACCTAGATGTCTTTGTCCGGAAGCATCCTCAGTGCAGAGTCACTGCTTGAAAATACTGTATAATGATTTTTTTTTTAAATAATCACCATTAAACAAGAGCTTTACTTGCTTTCAAATGGAAGCACTTTATTTGATAGAATTCTGTTGCCAGAAACAAATGTGTCAAAACACTAGAACCTTTACACCTTCTGAACTATGAAACCATACGCATGGACATACATGAAGATGCCAGCAAAACCTAGATAAAAGGAATCCAGTGCCTAAATCCATAGAAATCATTCCTCCTCCTTGCAGGGGGCAGGGGACAAGAAAAGAGAAAAAGTGCTCAATGTTATATGTTAAAATATAATTTGGCTTATCTTGTTTTCTTAAAAAAACCTTTTGACACTTCAAGCATGAAAGGGAGAGATGGAGTGAGTCTATGTCACAAAACTTACGAAAAATATTCAGCATTAAAACACAACTTTTCAGTAAATATGTTTCTTTTCTCTTGTTCTATTTACAGATATTAAGAACAGGTGTTAGACATAGGAAACAAAGTATTGGGTAGAATTTAGAGGCAAGGATCATTTTTTTTTTCTCCCCCTCCTCAGTAGGATTGTGAGAAAGTCGTAGAGTTTTTAGAAACTGCTTATGGCATCAATGTACCCTAAACTTGTGAGGCTCCTTCCTGGAGCTCTGTGCATACTCCTAAGCGGAGATGGAGCTTCTCCGTGTTTATTGAAGACACTCTGGAAACCTGTTTATAGGTCTTGGAGATTATTCTGAAGCAGGGAAACAGTGGCACACGTCTCCGGACTTTTGCAGGAGCCATCCATGATGCGATCCACTTGGCTGCTCACAGGGATGGTGGCGTGAAACTTCTCTGCCTAGGCTGCAGCACTGGCAGGGAGGAGATGCTCTGGGAAGGGAGCACCTCTTGAATGAAGACGCAAGAATCCAGGAGCTCCCGCAGGTGTGTTCCCTCTGCCTATGCTTTGCACATGCACGCTGGACCAGTCAAAGGCAGTTCCCCAGCCCCCCACCCCCCGCAAGCTGCTGTCCCCCAGTAATTAACCTGCATCAGTTCAGTTTTTAACCCCAAATGAGACACACATAAAACTGCGGGGTCTCGAGGGGACTCCAGTGGGACCCAAAGTGCTCTTGGTGCCACCCCAGCTGCTTTTCATTGCATTTCCTTAGAAATTTTCGTGGATTGCTGCCTTTAACTAGGAGGCTGGCACAAGGTCAAAAGAGGGGATGCCGCCTGGCACCACCACCGTTTGGGTTTTGTGCCATTGAGCTGACCTCTGCTGCGGACTTTGGCTCTTGAGTAAAGGACTTTTCATACAGTCCTACCAACCAGCCGTCTGGGAAACAAGCGTCTCTCAGCCCATCTTAACGGCGTTCCATGAATGGGCAGCACTCGCTTTCCCAAACACTCAAGGCATGTCCGGGCCCTGCACCCACCGCTGGCTTTTCCCTCATTCAAGCTGTGACGCATTTTTCAGACTTCACACCAGCCTGGAAGAAGAGCACCGGGGCTGCTTGCTCTCAGAAATGTTCCCATCTATCGCACACCCCCGGCTGTCCTCCGCCAAAGCACCCGGCTCAATGGGCACCGTGCCTCTGCGCTTTGGTTTCCTGGAAAATGTGGACTTCTGGGAAAGGAAGTAACTTTTCCCAAATGCCGTTTTTGTCAGTGTGTTCTTCAAAGCGAGAAGGATGTACCAAGAAAGCATCAGCTTTTAAAAACTCCTAGGACCTGTTTCTCCACAGTCCTAAGTCGTGAGGAGCAGGCAGGATTCGACCTTCCTTGCAAAAAAGCTGTGTGGACGCTGCAGTCATTTGGACGTTCCTGGTAGGGTGACAATAATATACTGTCCACCTAGCTTAAATATATTTATTTATATATATTATATGTATATCAACAAGCAGACCTCTCTCTTAGTCATACAGCAGTGACATCAAACAAACCAACAATGAAAAGGAAGGGAGAAAAGCCAGTTCCTGTTTTGTCATCGCAACCATAAGTGGAAACATCACAAAAACCAAAACAAAGAGGCAGCACGCAACCCCGTGGTCTCCTTATTCACTTCGACTTCTTGCCCTTCGGAGCTGCACTGATCTCCAAAACGGGGAACGATGGGCTGTGGCTGCAGCCCTCCTTGGGGCGGGAGGCTCGTGGCCACCGGGTGGAGCGGGGCAGGAACCCCGAGGCCCGTCACGGGGCAGGGAGGGCGGCACTTGAGGGCGTTTCTGCTCGTAAATCCGGCCTAGAGAAGGTCTGGGCTCCATCTGGGTCGGCTTGGAGGAGGCACCTCCTTGCTCCCCTCTGACGGCAGTTCAGTTTGCCATAAAACCGGGACAAAGCACGATTGCTCAGTGGACCAGGGAGTTGCCAGGCACTTAAAAGGAGGGGCAGGAGCAGCATTTTCCCATCGGCATCCATGGAAGGGGTTGGGATTGTTCCTACTGATCGCAATTAACATGCGTGGGGGGTTGTTTTTGGAGAAATCCCCCCACCTCCTGTGACGGGGTTTTTTTGCAAGCATAGTTGCCTCGTGGTGGGGAAGAGGGCTGGGGGACTGCTGCTGGAAAGCTGCCCCTCGCACGGCAGCCGAGCTGAAAAAGCCAAGCTGTCCCCAGGGTGGAGACTGCTGCACAGGTGCAGACCTAGCAGGCCCCCTGCGAGGAGCACAGCTGGGGCCAAAGGCATTTGCGGGCTCCGTCCTGCATCGCCCCATCGGGGTAGTGGACGCTCTCGGCTGCGTTCCACCCTGCTGCGGTGGCATTTATGGCCAGCTGCAGCGCAGACAAGGGCTCTGCCGCCCCATTTCTGCTTTCCCTGCAGCACTGCAAGGGCTCCTTAATTTACAGGGAGGCAGAAAAGCGGCCTTGCGGTCCCCAAGATTCGGAGAGCCGGCAGCACCGTTTTAGCCAGTGGTCATGTCTGTGGGAAAACACTCCCCGAATGGGAACCCACCCAGAGGAAAGGCCCTCCTGGGGTCTGCTTTTCACAGCGGCCAAACGGAAGCCTCCACGAAGTCTCACGCCGGCTTTTGTGGCTGGCAGCTGTCCAAGAAATGCCCCAGGGGAGCCAGTGGGATGCCTGCGCAACTGTGTCCCATCGCCGCACCTGCAGCTGCGGAGGCCGTCCCTGGAGGCCGTGTCCGAAGAGCCCTTCGCCACGCATCCCGGGGGCGGCCAGCGAAGGCTGGGCCGCAGCAGTGCTCTCGTCACCGGGGAGGGGGCCCCTGAGCGAGCTCACCTGCGCTGACCTGGGAACCACGGAAGTCACCCCTTTCAGGAACGCAGAGTGCTGCCTCCCATGGCATCTGTCCCTCCCGCCCGGGATTAATTCCCCCGAGGGTGCAGAACCTCCCAGCTTAGGGGCAGAAGCAAAAAACAAAGCCACAAACGCCAGCCACTTCTAGCTTAAAATGAGACTTTAGGGAAGTCTTCTTAGAATGGGGGAAACTCTGCACAAAGACCAGGAAAGCGCCACATGGCTGGCAACGGACGGAAAGAGGGTGGCAGAGGGAGAGGAGACGCATTTGGGAGCCGCAGAAGGCCAGACCTCAGCCGGGGTTGGCGGTTCTGCCCCCCTCAGCTAGACAGGCTGCCCTGTGGATTTGGCAGGGATCGCGCCTGGGACGAGCTGCACGCCAAGCTCGTCGCCCTGCCTCTGCGCAGAGCCCCTCTCCCGGCTTGGCACATGGCCGTCCAGGGTGACATATGCTGGGCTGGGTTTGATAAAGGATATTGATATTCTTCGACTCCTGCCGTCTTCAGAGGGGCCGTGTGTCCCTTAGGCAAGCAGTCTCTCTCTCTCTCTCTCTCTCTCTCTCTCTCTCTCTCTCTCTCTCTCTGAGCTGGCCCACACAGGTGGCACTTTTTTCCTGCTGCCTCTGGTGCAGGCAGGTGGCTCAGGTGACGCGGCAAGGCAGCGATCTCTTCACAATTGGGGACAATTGCGTGGCCGAAGCGCACGCACTGACCCAAATCCATCCCGGCCCTTTGGTGGAGAACTGAGGCTTCTTCAGCACAGCTATTTAGGCCTTCCAGGGTAGAGTATGTAAAGACTGGCCGGACTCCTGGTGCTGCTCTGTCAGCTGCTGTCGAAACGAGGGGTCATGCTCTGGTCCACTTGACTGGAGAACAGCGGATGTCTGGGAGGTCCGGAGGCCCCATGGCAAGCCACCCCCCGAAGCAACGATGCCCAGCAGTGCAGCTTTCAGCAGTGCTGCCGTCTCCTCTCGCGAGGGGCTCCCCCACAAGACAGATTCCCCTTTCATCGACAACACGGGTCCCCAAAATGAGATTCTGAGGCAGACCTGAGTGGGGGAGGGGGTGGCTGTGTTGCAACGGAGACCGGGCAGGTGGGCGGGGGGGGGATCAGAGTGCAACTTGGCTGAGATGGCCGGGCGGGGCGGGCAGGGCAGGGCAGGGTCGGAAAAGCCAGAGAAGTAAAATGCAACAGCGTGCAGAGAGAGCATGCAGAAGGAGAGGGGAGGTCTTGAGGTGCTAAAAGAAGGAACCAAAGACATTAAAAACGGCAGCGGTGAGATTAAATGGAGCACCTTAAAAAGGCAGGTGGATGCAGGCAAGGCAGCAGGGCGAGCATGCGAGCGGAGAGGCGGCGGAAACGGAGGTCTGCGGAGAACAGGCCACGGGCCAAGAGCAGGCGTCTTTCTGGCCATGCGGGGGGACGGACGGCATTCGGGGGCACTCGGCGAGGCCTCTGCGAGGGCTGCCCGGCCAGCTGTCCAAGCCCTTCCGGCAAGGCCAGGGGTGACCGGCTCCAGTTTTGGAGAGGGCCTGCTGGCGCTCTCCAACCAGCCCCAGGCACTGGGTGCAAACCCAGGCAAAATGGAAGAGGGAAAAATGGCTACCTGGACGCAAGGAAAAGTGGCAGGGCCTCTGAACGCCTCGGAGGAAGGACCAGCGCCTCTTTTATGGCGAGAGGGTCCCGGGAACTGTAGGGTCTTTTCAAAAATACCCCGGTCAAAAGGTCAGCATGCACCGATGCAAACTGTACGTCCCCAGAGGTTTCATCTCCAACACACATTAGGCGAAAGGAGCTTCCAGAGTTTGGAGGGGGGGGTGCTATCCCGGGGGCCCTGCAGCAGCCACGAGGCAGCAAAAAGAAGAGACGGCCTGTTTCAACAGGTAACACCTGCTGTTCGCCACCTCAGCACACGTACTTTCTGTCGCTACTTTGCTCTTCCAAAGCCCTGTTTTGCCACTGATTTTTGCTTTTAAAGTGGGGATTCTGCCCCACTCCACTGCTGAGCACGAGGCAGAGGCAGCCAGGCACCGGGGCACGCCACGGCCGGTCGAGGCGGCAGACGGCCCAGTGCAGGCCGAAACTACAGAACGCCTGAGAGCTGGCCAGCCACAAGGTGGTGGATGATGGAGCCTGTTCTGGCGCGAGTGCGGATCCTTCTGCACTTCGCTGGGAGGAAAGCCACTGGATGTGGTGACTGGGTTCAGACAACATGCTAACCTGTGGTTTACCAACGACCCACCGTCTAGTCAGCCCTGGAAGGTGCGTTGTGTTGCCCGAACTTCGCCAGGGGCTCCACACAAATAATACACAGGTGTGCGTGCTCAATACACCCACTGGGCAGGGGGCACCGAGAAGCAGCAACTAGCACAAATGTTCTGTTTGGAAATAGATGGAACTATTTATGGATCCTACTACTATGCTGATGTATTTTTGCAGTTTATTACGGTTAGGCACTTGCATCAGCTCAGCACGTGTGTGGTGGGAACCCTACGAGCGAGCACCGTTTTCATGCTGCTGGGTGGCTGAGCCAGGGCACTCTGCTTGCCGATGGGCTAGCAAGTGTCTTCTTAGCCAAGGTGAGATTTCTGAAGGACTGGCCCTTCCACTGGCTCCTCCCCACGGTCAGAGCGGCTGTTCCCTTAACAACAGGGTCTCAGCAACAGGCCTCAAGCACCTCTCCCAGCACCCACCAAGTTCCTTCCTTCTGATTTCTGCTTTATTTTGCCATTTTTAAAAACATGCTTTTGCTTGCAGGCTGCCTGTGGGAAAGTACTATCTCCGCAGGGCCTCGAAGCCGTGCGCCTGTGCTTTAAGCTTCGTGGACCATCCCTGCCTCGGGTTCCAGGTTCTGTGCAGACAGCTTTCCTTTTAGACTCGCCATTTGTACACTTGACCTTACTTGTCTGCAGGTGCAGGAAATGAAAAGATGCAAACTTTTTGGCCAGGAAAAATCCACATTTTTCCTAAAGGGACATAGGTGTGCATTTGAAAAAGACGTTAACTTGTAGGCACGTGAGCGGGGCACTCTGGGGGGAAATGTGGAGAGCCTCAGCTGGCCCACAGGTTCCATGTCCGCCCACCTTCCGTGCAGAGCGAGCGAGAGAGAGGTCGGGGGTCGGGGCAGGCTGGCCACGGACGGCTGTGTCTGCCGCTTGCTCAACGTCCCACCTTGGCTATGAAGGCACTGGCTGGCCAGCCGCTCTTTCAGCCTCATTTTTCCTGTCGGAAAACTGGCAAGAATAACTGAGCTGGAAGGGCTGTGAGGAAGAGTGGCCGGCTTCCCCAAGGAGGCGCCCAGTCTCCCTTTTCTGGAGAGGCCACGGGGCAGAATGGAAGGCATGGGTGTCTGTTCCGGCGTTGCACCCTACGCGAACGACGATGTAGGGAGGGGAAAGGGCGGCGGGTTAGTCTGAGGCAGCAGGTGCCATGCCGGGGAGAGCTTAGCAAGCAACCGAGTGATGATGTGGGACTGGCGCCTTACGCTGCTCCTCGCTCCACCAAGGCTGGCTCCACGCTGGGCCAGAGGAGCGGGGGTGCCTTGTGCAGCAACCCCCCTGTCAAAAAGAGGTGCTTGGAAACAAAACCGGGGAAGGAAAAAGCCAAAACAAAAAACCAGACCAGTGTTCCTCCTCTTGTGCCCGCTCGCCCCGAGGCTCTTGTCCCAGCCACCAGCACTTTTAGGAATCTAAAAAAGAGCACACACACAGAGAGAGAAAGGAGAGAGGGAGATCTGTTAGGCACTGCGTCGGGGTGGTCTGGGGAGGTGTGTGGGGGCACTCAACACCCCCAGGGCTCCCGGAGGGACGGCACAGCCCCACTCCCCTGCCCCCAGGCACTAAGTGGGACTGGACTGTAGGAAGACGCTTTGGGAGACCCCCCATGCCGCCCCGGAAGGAGAAAGGTGGTGCCCCACACTCCACAGAAAGTTGTGGACCCCCGATAAAAAGGAACCTGCTGTGCCCTTTCGATGGGAGGACCCATTTCTTAACCACAAATTATGTAAATGCACCTAGAGAATTCTCTGCAGGATTGAAAACTCCGGCCATCAGACTGTTATTGGCAGCGAGGGAGTAAAAGCCGCCCCACAGTAAAATCCCAAAGCAAGCACCAGAGTGAATTATCGTAGCAGGAAGGAACGAGAAGGCAGCAAAACGTCTGTTTTGCCTCTGCTCCCTGCACCCCAAAGCGGCTTGAAAGCGGGCTCTTCTACGCGGAAGCTGGTGGCGAACCTACAGGGCAGCACCGCCGCTTTGGTCTCGAGCAAAGGCACCAACATTCAGCATCTACGCCAAAAGCCAGTGCAGTCGCTCCATGGCTGCTTAAAGAAAACCCCACAAGCATGAGAAAATAAAACAGTTTACTTTTATTACAGGCTGGGAAAGCAGTACATCTAACAGGGGAAGCCCCCGTGGGTAAACGGGAAAGTGGTTCTAGAGTGAACAAACCTCAGCCTCGATGGTGGTGTTTCCTACACCGCCGATTCTGAGAGCAGGCAAAATGGGAAACACACAGAGAGAAAGAGCTTCAGCACCACAAACGGGGCTTTGATGGCGTCGGCCAGTTCAAGCCGAGGGAGCACAAGGGGCGCACAGGAGAGTTCGTGGATGCACACGAGAGAAGACAAAGGCAGCGATCTCGCCAGGTACGATCAATGCAGTTTCAAGTCACAATTCCATGGCAGGTAGTGATATGCAAACTATAGATAATCTATACAACCAATTAAAAAAATAACTGCCGTTACGTTGCACATGAAGTACTTCTAAAAAATGTTTTGGCAAACCTTAAAATCTTGTTCCGGTGACCCTGAATCTCAAAGTGGACCGGCAGTGTGTAAGAGTGGGCATGGGACTGGGCGAGGAAAGCCCGCCAGCCGTGATGGAGCAGGCGGCGCTCTGGTTTCTGCCCCTTCTAGCGAGGAGAGAAGGGACCAAAGCGCCACACTTGCCACCGAGGTGGGAAAAGCCCCCGCTCTGGGCAGGATGCGGCTCTCTTGGCCAAGACGCGCTGCCACACCTGCGTCCACCTCCTTGGCCTCTTGCAAGGGGGCTGTGCGTTCGCTAAGAGAATCAGCCAGAGAAAGGGCTGATTCTGCACCCTTTCCTCCCAGGTTGCTCTTTCGCTGGGCTCTGGGCCTGGTCCCGAGTCTGCCTCCCGGGAGGAAGGGTTCTGACTTGGGGGTTCTCCCCAGTGTGCCCGCAGCCCGCTCCGTTCCAGAAAGGCCTTCTAACACCCTGCATGGCCTTCTCCCTGGGGCCGGAGGGGCGGCCTGGGGAAGGAGGCGGCCAGAAGTTCCCTGCCGCTGGTGCACTTGACCACACCGACATAAACTCTGGGCCCGATCCTGCGAGGCCAGTGAGAGGGCAAAGTCCCAGGTGGGGCCGCATGCTCCTGTGCTTGAGCCGAGCACCTGCTCCTCAGAGTGGTTTCCAGTCGGGTGGCCTCAGGCCTGGGCAGGGCAAAAGCCCTCCACCCCTTGCCGGCCCTGAGGCCCATGCCTGTGGGGCTGGCCGGGGGCACACTGGCAGGCAGAAGAGACGCTGCGCGGGGGGCCAGGCACCGAGGCACAGGCTGACGTGCCCTGTGGGAGAGGAGGGGCAGCCCCGCGGTCGGGCGAGGGTCTGTCCTTGTGCGGGAGGCAGACTGGGGGCACTGGCGTGGTTTCCGGGGCTCTGGCCTGCGATCCCGCCCGTCCAGGGCACAACAAGCCCCTTTGGCGGAACCAGGCCTCCAGCGAGCCCTCCCTGTCCCATGCGCTCTGACCACCAAACGCAGATCTAGAACATGGGACAAAAGGAGGACGGACGGACGGACGGACGGACGGACGGACGGACGGAAGGAAGGAAGGAAGGAAGGAAGGAAGGAAGGAAGGAAGGACGGCGCTTGTCCCCACTTTCCTCAACGGACGGGGTTTTCTGGGCAAGAGTCCAGGCAGCCCCAAGAAATGGCATGGCACAGCTAAAACTGAGGGGGATGTGGCAGGAGCACCGAAACCCCTTAAACGGATGGCAGGCCCCATCTACCGGGAACCCCCAGGCAAAGTTCCTTCCTGTCCGAGGAATGCACTGAAAATCTCCTCATCCAACCTACCTTTCTGAAGCTTCGCCAGGTGATCAAGCCACCGTCAGTCATGAGGACTAGAGACATGCTGGTGACTTCAAAACAGCACAGCTGAGGAGGCCCCACTTCTCTGCCAGCTGTCAATTCATGCGTGTGGTCGGTGGGACCAGACGTTTGCAGGCTTCCTACCGCTACAGAGCTTGCCAGGCCCGGCCTGACCTGGCCTGCTGGAGAACCCCCGGGCATCTGCTGAGGACCTCCCACATCCACACACGTGGAAAGCCTCCTGGGGCACATTCCAAGGAGCCCTGGCACATCCGAGAAGGGGCGCCCACACAATCTTCTCCTGTGGCTGTGGACTGGAAGAAAACCCCCTCCAGCAACTTCCCAAGGCAGCTTGGTATTTTGCCCTCGCAGAAGAATTGTTTAAAAACGGGAAACGCTTAGCTTTTTGGCAGGATGAAATGCTTCAAAGCCCACAAGCCCCCCCCTCCCCCCCGCACGAGGCCTTTGCTTGGATTTTGGAAGTGGGCAGCTCTTGCAATGGGATGGAAAACGCCACCCTGGAAAGTGGCTTGGGCAAACATCAGGCTCCCAGCCTTTCTGGGCAGGGAATGGCACCCTTCAGTTCTCTAAACATGCTATGCCGAAATTGTGCCTCTGCTGGCCAGGAAGGACAGACGAGCACTCTGTGGCCACCTCGATTTCTTGCAGTTAGCCTGCATCGCTCCAGCATTCTGCTTCCAACTTAGCCAACTGACTCTTCAAGCCACTTCCAACCCATGAGGGCTAGAAACTTGTGAGTGAAAAATAAATACTGATGCTTAATTCTGCCCTGGAAACCAAATGCTAGGCATACTGTGATCTCAGGTGCACACCAGCCTCCTCCTAGCCCCGAACCTCAGGACGCCTGGGGCTGACCCAGATACACCCGAGGCCAACCATCCCGTCCTCCTTGTGGCCATCCCATCAGCCCTGACCTTGGGGATCTGTGGCATGTGGGGGGAGGGGATCACCCAAAATCAGGGGGAGGAAGACTCAGCAAGCGAAGCCCTTGGCCTTGGGGAAACGGTCCCTGGCTCTAGCACCAACACGCTGGCTAAGTCCAGAGCCTGCAACCGAGCGCGGACTACGGTCGAGATGCTACGGAAACGACAAACGCACACCACTGTCCTACCTACGAAAGACACACGTGGAAATACTCGTTAAGGCTGCGATCCTGACAAGGTTCCCGGGAAGCGGCCCCCACCAGAGCCGGCGGACGGACCTCTCCGCAACCAGCCCCACGTCCTGCCCTCAGCGGGGCGCCACGAGCTGCGCTCTTGCGCCTTCCCTTTCCTCTCTCGGCGCAGCCCCAGAAGGCGGGAGGGGTTTGTTTGCGGCCTGCACACAGCCCCCAGGACCAGTGCGGCCCCGCCAGACCGCCTCTCGGGACCGGGCTTTGCCACGCCTGAGCCTCCGACGCCTGCTCCTCAGGAGGAGCCGCACAACCCCTTCCGGCCCTCTCTGAGCCCACGGCAGAAGGACGCAAGGTGTCCACAGCAGGCCACGTGTCCCCGCAGAAGCACGAGCTTCGCCAGGCAAGGAAAATTAAATGTAAGTCATGGCACCTTTGACATTCTTCTCCAAAAAGACTTCAACATAGGAGGTGGGGACATAGCCCTCCTCATCCTCGTTCCTCCGGATCCGCGTCCAGCCGTCCCCTTTATCTTCCTCGATGACGAACAGGGTCTCTCCTTCCGTTACAGAAATCGTTCCTTCATTTTGGCCTGTGGGACGGAAAGCACGGCAGGTCAGGGGCAGGCTCCCCCGGGAGCCGTTTCTGTCGGCTGAGACACGGTGCCCACAGACTGCCCCGTCCGCACGTCCCCTGGGCAGGGGGAGACTGCAAAAGGGCCGCATCCTGCCCCGCCCGTACCTTCGAAGGTGTACAGGGCCTTGCATGTTCCGATGGTGGGCAGTGGCTCCTCGTCGTCGAACTCGTCATCGAACTCCGGCGCGGGCACCTTGGCCTCACTCTCCTGGCTCGCCTCCTCTGTGTAACTGCCATCCGGACTGCTCAAAACAGAAAGAGACACAGCAACTAAAGCAACAGGCCGGGGGGCGAAGGGGCCGCAGGAGGGAGAGCGCGGCGAGCTGCCTGCTGCCCAAGGTCGGGCCCCCCATGAGGGGGGCCCTTCTCTTGCAAGGTGCCCTCTCCCCACAGCCCTGCCTCTCCGTGTGGCGTCCCGAGGGCCTGGAGGGGCCCTGCTGCCACTGGCCCAGAGGAGGCCTGCACCCGGCTCCGCCTCTCGGTGAGCAGCCGCTCCTGCAGGGCGGACACCTCGCGCGGCTTGCCAGGGGACTCTGTGGAGGGATGGTGAGTGTGCATGGCGCCCCCGCCACGGACGGCTGCAGGAGGGGCTTGCTGGGCACAGCTGCTTTCTGCGCGGCCTGGGGGAACCCTGCCAGGTCCCGGTGCTGCCGCAGAAGTGTGTTTTGCCAAGAATATTTTGTGGGCCGAGGCAGGGATGGGCTCCAGGAAGGACTGGAGGGATTTCCGGCCGTGTGTCACGCTTCCTTAAACCAGGCTCCCTGGCAGTGGCCCTCACAGGATAGCCGCCATGGTGGGGGCCTCCCGCCTGGAGAAAGGCAGCCACAGCGGGCTCTCATCTCCCTTCTGTGCCGGAAAGAACTCATTTTAGAACACGGAAATGAGGACCTGGGTGATGTGCTTTCCTCCTCCCTCCCAAGAGCTAGGGAGCTTTTTGTGCCAGGCCTTTCAGATCATCAGCCTCCAGGCAGTAGCTGACACTTTATGGATCCCAGTGAGCTGCTCTGGGGGCCTTTGCGGGACTGAGCAGCAGGATACGGGCTGGAACCAACCACCGCCCAGAGCGATCCTTTGGGGATCCTCTTCTCCAGCATGGGGAGCCCCTAATCCGCTGAGCTCCAGGGGTTCTGGGCAGCCCCCCGGCTTGTCCTCACTAAGTGAACGGAATTCTGGTGGTGCAGAAATTGTGCCGCCGTCTCCACACCTTACTGGGGAGTGTCGGAGGGATGCCGGGCGTTTTGGAGGCGCCGGCTGTTGGAACGGACGGCACTCACACAAACTGTACCTCTCGCGGTCCTGGGCACAGTTGTTGACGGTCAAGGTGTTCTGCGGGTCGTACATCCCGCTCTGGCGGCGCATCGTCTCGGGCCGTGCAGGCAGCCGGCCTTCCACTTCGGTGAGCCAGCCCTGCAGTGGAAGGGGAGAAGGGAGTCGTCCTGCACTGGAGAACTTTCAGGACCCTTGAACCCACAGGTCCCCCCCGAGGTTCCTCCTCTTGCGTGGTGGGTGGCAACGAGGGGCAGGGCCTTTTCAGTGGTGGTCCCCAAATGGACAAACCCCTTTCCCAAGCATGTTGCCCCCATCACCTGGCCCATGCTGCTGCTGAGGTGCCCAGTGAAGCTCTCTGGTGCCTTGCGTGGCCAAGGCTGAACAGTTTTTGATGAGGCTGGATGATGAGGTTTGCTGTGCAATGGCAGCAAGAGGGGAGCCCCGCCGAGGGGGGTAACCGGTGCAGCGCCGTGGCCAATGGCCTCCTGAATCCGGGGCCGGCCACGTTTCATCTGCCCTTCCCTGCATGCTCCACCTTTCTCTACCTGCCCCACCAGTCTTCCCCAGCCGGGCTGGGCAACCGCTCCGGAACCCCCAGCCGCTCTCCCTGCCTTCTCCCAAGTGAGGCTCATAAAGTGACTTTCCTCCGGGGGGCGGGAGAGCCTCCGATCCCCCCCTGCATCCCACGGACTGGCCTGGGACGTTCACGTGGGCCGGCCGCCTTTCCCAGGCCGCAGCCGCCGTCCCACCGGAGACGCCTTGCCCACCACCGCTGCCGATCCTTGCCTTGCCCCTCTCCGTGCCAGTGAGCGACAGATGCCTGATTTTTCACTCCCCCCGGGCGGGAATGCCCCTTGGGGTGCAAAGACCCAGCGGTCCCGGACGCACGCCCACCCTTCCACGCCCGGCCGTGCCCCCTGCGTGAGGGGCAGCCTCGCCGTCAGCACAGGAGCGCTGCACAGAACCCTCCTGGGGGAGCAGTGCAGGGCTGCAGGGGGCCGCCTTCTTCCCGCCAGCCTGCACCCTGGCCAGCGAGGGCCCTCACCCTGCCTCCTCTTCCTCATCACGCCCTCACTTGCTTGCCTGTCAGACGGGGGGGTGGCTTGCTCTGCTCCTCCCCGCCACCTTGCCTGGGCCAAAAGCAGGGCCCGGTGGGCAACCAGCCAGCTGCGCCTGCCCTGGGGCCCCTTCCTAGGGGCCTTGCTGGATGCCCAGGCCTGCTGACCCGGGTGCCGAGCTCCTCGCACCAGCAATTCGCCCCGTACCTCAAACTTCCGCGCCTCCTGCCGCAGCTTCTCGAGGTTGTGCTCGAGCTCGGCCAGCTTGTGGTCCACGCTGGCCGCGTCGCCCATCTGTGGGTTCTTGATGTACACGTCCTTCATCTTCGTCAAGGCATCCCTGCAGGGCACGGGGGCAGGGGGTGAGTCACGGCTGTGCGAGGCTCCCCCTCCACTAGCGTGTCCCCCAACACCTCGCAGAGAGCGCTTCCACGGGCGAGGATGCAAGGAAAGCTCCCCCCGACAAGCAGAGACTCCCCCCCAGCCCTGCAATACTGACCCCCCAGGCTGACAATACTGGAGTGGGAGCTCTTCTCTGCGTAATGGGGCCCCCACCATGGTCGCGCCACCCGCCCTCGCTTCTCCGGCCTCTTTGGGATCCTCCTGAAGTCCTCTGGTGATGGGGGGCTCCCATGTTTTTCACCCAATCGTCGGGTGTGGGAGTCTCCAGAGCCGGGGCTGGTGGCCGACCTCGAGTAAGGCCTTCCCGTAAGAGAGGACGGGGCGGCCGGGAATTTCTGACCGCGGCCAGACGCTTTTCGCTGGCCACAGGAGCATCCCCTGGACCAGAACGGTGCTGTTCCTGGTCTGCCGCAGGAGCGGCAAATTTGCAGCAGCCTTCGGCGCTTTCCTGTCATGCTGGGAGTGCCAGGCACCCGTGTGGCCTACGACCACCGGCTGCTTTGCAGAGCTGCAGGCGCCGAAACCGGAACATGGAGGCGGCTGCCTGCACCGAGCGGCGGCAAGGCAGGAGAGAGGCGGTTTGCGGCGTGGGGTGCAGAACCGCAGGCCTGGTGGCGGAGGTCTGGCCCGTGGGGGCTCCTCTGATGGCCCCCCCAGCCACCCACCGGGGGTGTGGTATCTTGGGCCCTGCCCCCAGCCCGTGAGAGCTTCTCCAAGAACCGTGCGGGGAGGGGGTGCGCGCCCCTGCCGCACCGCACACCTCTTTCCAGTCGCGTGGGAACGTCTACTGGCTCGAGCACCTTCTCATTTATCGGCCGGTGCAGAAAGCTCAAATGGAGCTCCGCGCCGACCGGTTCCCGCAGCGCAGGGGTGCGCAACCTCGTTTGGCTGGGGGCTGCGTTCCACTTCAGGTGCTCCCGGCGCTGCGATCCGAGGGTGCCCAAGCCAAAAAATAGCAGCCTGTTTCCAGATTTGATTGCCAGGAATAATTAATCTTAAAAAAATGTCTATCATGTTTCTCAACTACCCAGATACCGACCCTGCTGGGCGCATCACATGCATTAAAAACATGCATGAGACTATGGTAAAAGCATACATGGCCGGGGGGGGGGGGGGGGTGCAGGGCTCCCAGGGAGCTTAGATTTGGCCCCGGGCTGGAGAAGATTAAGGCGGAATCACTGCGGCTCCCCCAGAGTCTTGCCCTGAATAAATCCCACGGACCAGCTGGAGACAATGGGAACGCTTTGTCCTCTTGCGAATCCCTGGGGCGTCCGTGGGGGCGGGGGCTGAGGGGGCCATTTGGAGACATGTTGGTAAGCTTTCGTGCCCTGAGGGCTGCAGCTCTTCTTACATCTCTTGCGAACTCCTGCAATGCAATGCAATCCCCCGCAAGGGGGATTTCACGGTTGGGACCCCCTGACCTATTTTATCTCACAAGGGCTGGGGAAGCGCAGGGGGAGGAAGTCAGGGCAGGCATGACGCTAAAGCACGTCAATATATTCTGCTTGCAGGAGGTGAAGAGAGAGGACGATGTTCGCAGCCGAATGCACCCATTCATTCGCCCATCCGATGAGACTCCGGGATGGCGGATGACTCCTCGTGCTCAAGGAATTCCTGAGCTGCGCACAATTAACACACACAGATACACGCAGAAGACGGGATCTCCTTCCTGGAATGCCCACGGGGAGGAGAGGGACAGTTTCAGGAACAGCCCAAAGCTCAGGAGGAGCAGCGCCTGGCTAATCGGCAGCAGCCAGGAGCTCGGGGCAGCAGCCGCCACGATGCCAAGCACAACAGGCAGCCACTCTGAGCTTGCAGGAGCCACCAGGAGGGCGCACCGATTGAGCCAAGCCGCGGGGCTTCGGCAATCCTGGTCCAGCTTGGAAATCCTGGTCCTGATTGTTTCGGGCTTTGTCAGCAAGGCCTCAACCCCCGTAAGAAGGTCTTGTTTCCTGCTGTGTGTTTTGGTGAGTTAGTCTCAAACAGGCAATCAGAACAATTTTCTTTACTGGCAGCTGCTCCTGGTGGGTATGAAAACTCCCAGGGCTGGACTGACCCGTGGCCTGAGCTTCTGGACTCTTGCGGATGGCACAGCTAGAAGGTTGGTCTCCATGGGAGCCCGCTCTTCAAGAGGGACCTCCACACCACTGTGAACGGTCCTTTTGACCCTTGCCAGCCAAACTACAGTCTCTCTCTCTCTCTTCTCTTTCACACACACACAGAGGCAATAGCATTCTGTAAAAATGCATTCTACAAGCATCTTTGCCCAAAAGCATTCCCAAAAATCAACGATGGCAACCACAGCGCAGAGCCAAGGGGCACAGAAAAGGGGGGGGGGGGGGGAGACACGCACAGAGAAGAGAAGGCAAGGGGATCACATTCTGCAAGAGAATGTTCCAGAAAGACACAGTCCGCAAAAGCACTCCGCGTCACACGCTTCGCTCCGGGCTCCGGCCAGTCTTACCTTTGGTCCACCTCCTTCTGGATGTCCTTGTTGAGCTCGTCCACCTTCTGCTGCAGTTTCTTTCTTCTCTGCTCAGGGGGGAGGTTGCTGAAGTCCTCTGGTCCACCACCCTGCAGCCAGGAGGCGCCCGGCAAAAGGGGGGAAGGAGAAACGGGTGTGTAAATGCAAGCCCAGGAGTGCAGCGCAGTCGTTCCGCTTGGCCGTGCGTCTGCCTCACTAGTGCAAGCAGGAGAGGCTCTTCGAAGGGTTTTGTCCTCGCCACACGCAGCGGGGCCTGTTCTGGCTAACCTGGGATTTATTAAAGGCTGCGCTCGGTCCGACGCACAAACAGCAGCCCTTTCATTCTCGGATCAATGGCCACCGGCTTCTGGGGGGGGAGGGGGGTGCGAGAGAGGCCTTGTTGCCTTGGATGGACAGAACCATCCCAACACTGTGGGTCAAAGAGGTTGGTAAGGTTTTTTGTAGGGGCTCAAAAAGCAAAATCAAGGCCATATCCAGCTGGTCCTTCTGAGCTGGGCGGTGGCTGATAGTGACTGTGGGCCCTTTCGGGTCCTGATATTTGAGCATCCCTCGGCCCTGGTGGGCAGCTACGGCACACCGTCAGCCGGGGAAAAACAAAAACGCCCACCAGCAGTCGGACGGCCGCTGCCCGGTTTGCCCTCTCGCCCGACCAGTGCCGCCGCATGACGCATGGGCCAGCAGGAGGCCGGGAGGGACTTGTGCTCCCACCGAACTCCTGAGTGGGGGGATCCCCGTTTCTCCTCTACTGCAGGAGGCGCAAAGTTTTGGGGTTGATGGGCACATGAGGAACTTTTGGTAGCATTGTGGGCGCTCTCACAAGATGGCTGCTGTGGGGTGCAGCTCGCCCATTCACAAAAGCTCGCCCAGCTGCAGGACACTCATTTCCCAGATGGCAAGCAGGTGAGTTAAAGAAAAGTCATGTGTCCCAGGACGTGAGAAGACCAGAACAAGTGGGGTTTCGGAAGACGAGTACAGGGGGTGCTGGGAAGGAGCCTTAGCCCTGTATTTATCTGATTTTAAAACTTATGAAATAAGATCTGAAAAAATCAGGAGGGGGACACTAAGGAGCTTCGGTGACACCTTGGCACCCACGTGGTACCATTACCAGAGATCCTAATCTACCATCCTGAGAACGCTGTTGAGCTGTCCCAAGGTAAGGAGATGGCAAATACTTTCAGTGTGATTCCAGCACCTATCCAAGCATCGCATGGATGTTGCTTTCCGCCCCTTCCAACCGAGAGCAGAGCAGTGAACGAGCCCAGAGCGGCCCGGAATCCAGTTCAGCTGAAGAAGCTGCTACCAATCTGACGGCAAGACTGACGCCCGATGTCGAGTCTCCAGAACAAGGAACGCGGAGGCAAAACGCTTTGCTTCCCACGTGTAGAATATTTCCTGCCTTACCATTTTGCAGCAATCTTCGCCAGGGTTACCTGGGACGGGGCAGGGGGTTTCATGCCCCCTCCCGCCCCACTTTTGGAATTAAATAGAGTTAACCCTTTTAGTGAGGGATTACTGGATTCAGTGGCGGTGCCAGGTGCCAAAAAGCGTTCCGGTCCGCAGAGCGACACCGAGGCACTTTTGCACGTGCGAATTCACACGTGTCTCTAGAGGCCTGTGTCCCATCCTAAGGACAGCACTTTTTGTAAGGATTAAAAAATGGGCAGTGAAGGAGGAGTAGCAGATTTCAGGAAAACACCTTGGGTAGAAAGACTCAGAGTGGCATCAAGCAGCAGCAGGTGAGGTGCTGGAGGTGAATCCGACACACGGGGACCCTCGGAGCCCGTGGACGGCCGGAAATTTGGCACTCCGAATGAAAGATTCAGGCCCCGGCCCACGTGGGTGGTCCCCTAACACCGCCTCTAACCAGATTCCATTACAAGGTATTAGTCGTGGGACAGAGGGATTACGTAAGGCTGAAAAATGTAGCGTACTAGCAAACGAGGAACGCCAACAGTGGGCTTGGGAAGGGTGCAGGGTTGTGTCCAGTTGCCGGAAGGATCAGGGCACAGCCTGGTGTACGGCAGGCAAAGATCTCAGAGGGTTCCGTGTCACAGGGGCCAGTTGCCAAATCTGGGTCAGTCTCCAAACTTTATGGGTTGGTGGGCACAGGTGGAGTTGTGAGACATTGCAGGGACCTCGCAAAATGGCTACCGTAGGGTTGGGGCTCATAAAAAAGCTTAAGGAACGGAATATATTTCGGGAAGGGGATGTCAAGAGCGGTGCCGTGGGCACGTTGGGCAGGTTCCATCATGTGAATTTTCTGGGATCTTGTCTGCAATTTAGTGAGTCTATTGCATTGTTTCTTCCATTTTGCAACAAGCGCCTCCATAAAGCAAAACCAATTATTCTGCACACATTTCACACAGCAAAGGATCAGAGGAAGAATCAATCCGACTACATTTTTGCAGCCCCAGGTTGCAATTCCATTTTTTAATGTTTAAACCTAATAATTAAACTAAACTACTAAAATCAAGAGTTAATGTTTAGCAGGTCATTAGATGCATTAAACCTGGATCACCTCCATTAGATTCCAGACTTGCATATTCAAAGTTATCTGATAAATATCAAAGCAAAAAAATAAAAACACAAAAGACAACAGAAAACGTGAGTTAATTTCACGGCGGCTGCTTGGACAGGCGGCAAGTTCAAAATGTGTGATTTACGCGCGCAGGACAAACATGCTGCTGAGGTGCTTACCAACTTGAGAGAAAGCTTCACGGAAAAACGGAGAAGTGCGTGGCAAAGAGAGAGAAAGGGAGAGAAAAAAAAAGACAAGCATGTGTCAGAAGGAGCGGCACTCTGGCGCACCGCCTCCACGGTCATACTCAACGACGGCCATCAACACAGACATGCGCACTCTCCTCGCGTGGCTTGTGAAAATGGACACTGCTTTTCACGTGTCTGTGCCGAAGTTCACGAGGCTGGGCGGGGTGGGGGGCAAAAAGCAGCCCGAGCCAGGGAGAAGGAAGATACGGACTTCTATCAAACTTGGGAATCTGTTTATTATTGGCTGGAGAAACGGGACTTTGCATAGATTTAAATATGCTTTTAAGTTATCACAGATGGAAAAAGAAGGGTGTGGGGGCTGACCCAGCGGGCTCGATGTTTTTGATGATGGATGTTGTTTGTAGTTTTCTTTTTGTTTTTTTAGGAGTATAATTTCTCAAATAAAACTTATGTAAAAAGACCCACCAGGGCCAAAAAACAAAAGAGTAGCCCGAACCAGCTGCCATCTTGCCTGGGGACACAGAGGGGCACGAGTGGGACCCCCCTTCAGCCACAGCCCTGAGGTGGCAACCGGGACAGCTGGACTTGCTGGCAAGAGCCAGGGAAATGCCTCTGACAAACGCTCTCTTCTCGCTCTGTTCTAGAGCAGGCCAACTCATGGGCATTGGAGCCCCCTGCAGCAAGAGCCCAGACGGGGGCTCTTCTCTCCGAAACACCAGCTGCTTGCTAGCAGGGAAGCTGCTTGGGTTGTGTTTTGCCCAAAGTCCTCCAAAAATGCCTTTTCCAACCTGCCAGAGCGTGTTAAAGCGCACCCTGGCGCTCTGGAAACTGGCTGCAGCCCATCGCAGGCATCTGAAGAGACTTGCGGGGCAAACAACCCAGGGAGCGAAATGTGAGGAGGGGCCGCGCAGGCACTGGAAGGATCTGCCTTCGCCTGCCGGCCCTCCCAGACACAGCACTGGCCCTGCCTCGCCACCCTCCCCGTCTTGGAGGGCTCCAGACCAGCGGCCCGCCAGCGAGTCCCTCGTTCGCCTCCCAGGTGGAACAGGCTTGGAAGGCATCCGTACGAAGAGTCCCGAGACGGCTGGCCCCTGTTCACCCCACGGGCCCAGCACAGTTCGGGGCATTGTGAGACGCTTAAAGGGTCCAGGCCCAGGCCCTGGGGACGTGCGCCTGCAAGAAATCGCACGTCTCATGTTCTATCTGTGTACGCAAATGCAACGGCCGGGCTGAGCTAGACTCACAGGAGGAAAGCCAGCCAGGCGTTCCCTCATCCACAGGCGCTGCATTAGTCCCTCAATTTGCCCTGGCCTGGATCACCCCAAGCGAAGGGAAGGTGGACTCCTCTCCTCCGAGCTCCATCGCCTGCTCCTCCGAAAGGCTGGTGTGGGCGGCAAAGCGGTGAGCGTGCCAGACCGGGGCCTGGGAGATCCCAGCTGAAGTGCAGCTCAGCCCTGGCAGTCGCCGGGCGCCTTGGGGATGGGCCCCGCAGACCCTCCGCCCAGCCAACCTTGCAGGGCTGTTGCGTGGAGAAAGGGGGGGGGGGTCTCTCAGCACACTCCCAAGAGACCAGAGGAGTAACGCAGAAGGCACAGCCGGGAAGCTCAGCGCAGGATTGGAACCCGTGTCGTGGCCTAGAATCCTAGACTGGCGGAGCTGGACGGGGCCAGAAGGCTGCCGAGTCCCACCCGCTGCTGCCGCCGGCCACCAATTTGGGCATCCCCCTCAGACGGGGACGGCAAGCGCCCCACCTCTCCCCCGACTCCCTCTTCTCCCCCTGGTGGCCTGCCCCGGCCTCGCAACGGCCCAGGGCAGGGGCCTCGCCTTTTGCCCCCGTGGCTCTAGCCGCCCCGTGAACTTGAGCACAGACGCCACCGGCATGCCCACGTGGGTTTCACAGACATGGCACAGAGAGAACCAGTCCATCTACGGAAGCAGCCTACGGAAGGCACACAATGAGGATGCGGCATGCGCTACGGGCTGACGCCACTAAAGCCCAACCGCTTTCTACAGGCAGAGCTAGTCCGAGGCCGGGAAAATGCCAGCCCCAAGACTACCGTTTTGCTGTAAATTCAGCAAATGCTATGGGGCCGAGACAGACGGAAGGCGCCTATAGCATTTTTGTGGAGCAGGGAGCGGGGGGGGGGGAGGGATTGCGTGGGTGGGGGGATGTCTGAGGGGGCTCATGAGGGCTTCCAGGTGCTACGGCGACTAAAACAAAGCCTTGCTCGAGACCCCAGGAAGGAGCGCTGAAATGACGTCTGCGGAGGCAGGTTAAGAAGGAGGCTCGCGTCAAAAGGCTCAAGGGGAATTTTCCCGAAATGCAGTTCCACTCTCAGTAATAAACTTCCTCAGTGTTCCAAGGTGCTGCCCCTGCATGGTCTTGCTGCAATTTTGCCAGAACCCCCTAGAAGGCGAGGGGTGTCATCTCCTCACAAATGGGGAGACTGAGGCTGAAAGGGAAGGGATTGCGCAACATGCCTTGTGGGTTCACAGTGGAGCAGCACATGGGATCGGGGGCTTTTTGGTGTCCCCGTCGGAGCCTGCCCTGCCCTGCCCAGAATGCCTTACGGGGGCTCCACAACAGACAAGAGGATGCACAGTGCGCCCCCCGAAAGGGAGAAGTTTAGAAACACCACTGGTTTCAAGCTGCTGTCCCCAACCTGGTGACCTCCATATAGTTTGGATGACTACTCCAGGCATTCCTTTCTAATTTAAATTTTAGTTATTAAAAAGGTGAAAATACAAACAAAAAACTCCCCATATAATAAAAGGAAAAAGCTCCCAGCATTCCTGCCAGGGAATACTGGCCAGGGCTGACAGGAGGAAGCCCAAACTCTTTGGAGAGCTGCCCGACTGCAGAAAGTGTGAGTGGGCAACCCATGGGAACACAGCAAGTCAGAAGGGGTCTACGGGGCCATCTAGTCTGACCCTCGGCTCCTGCTGACTCTGCTCGTGCAATGTCCAACATGGCTGTCTGTCCGATCTCTCCCTGAGCACCCTCCCTGATGGGGCCTCCACCACCTCCCGTGAAGCCCGGGGCGCTCCTGCTCTTTCGCTCGCCAGCTGCTTGCTTCTCCATGGGACGCTCAGCGGTGGACGGCCCGGTGGGGCTTCTCACCCGCTGCAGCAGCAATTCAGAGCTTCGGAGGAGCGCTCTGTGGTGCTGGGTGGCATCCCCACCTTAAGTCTGCAAAGGCGGCATCAGGAAGTGCGCCTGCAAAGCTCAGAGCTGCAGCAGGCGAGTCACAGGAGCAGCTCTCGCTCAAACCTCTCCCATGGGAACCAGTGACCTAAACATGCCTCCCTGTATTCTTTAGTTTATTACGTCCTGCGGGCTGTTTTTCTGCCTGTTGCTTCTCTGCAGCACTCTGACTTATGAATCTCTGCAATTAAAGATGGCGCGACTCTTTGCCCAGGGAAGGAGGCTGGGTTACGGGGCCCTGGGAGTCTCCTCCGGACGAGGCTCTGATGAAAAGCACAAATCCCGGTCGGGGTCTCAAGGAGCCTTTCGCGGGCAGCAAATGAACGGTCTACGAGCCACAAGCCACAATAACACACGGGAGCACATGAGAAGCCAGCAAGTCTTTGTGTTATTGGAAAGTCACACACTGGAACGCTCACTCACAGCGGGCAAGAGGGCCTTTCCGAGACTCCGGGTCTGTTTTGGGTTTTTTTCCTCTTCTGTTTTGCTAGTATAAAGTTTGCTGTTGCTGCATATTAGCGCTTCAGATAAAGAGATGAACTGATCTGTCCCTGGAGCCTTTCATATTACAAGTGGTGGCGCAGCCGAGTAAGATGCACGGAAGAATCACGTGCTCTCCCCTTTTTACGGCTCGCTGCCATTCTCCCGAAAAAAGACCTCTCCAACTGCGAACCGCAAGGAACTGGCAACCACAGTGGAACCCTCTTATGCCTCTTCCTCCCCAGGAACACTCTCCCCCAGAACACGCACGGTAAAGGGTCTGGTCTTAGCAGGAAGCTGGGCTGACGGCTCAGTCCCACGTAGGGCCTTGCCTAGCTCGGTTCAAGCAGTCCTCCGGCCGGGATGCAGCCGTGGAGGGCAGCTCGGGGTGTCTGTGGCTGCACGCACGCCCGCTGCCGGCTGCCCTCCTGGTGCACGTGCCAGCAATCACAGAATCCTGCAAGGCGCCGACAGCCAGGAAATGCGGCAGCGCGCTGCTGAGCTGCGCCAAATACCTTCTGAGAACAAGCTACATTCGAATAGTTCCCCCTTCATAGCAGCCGTCTGCCCTTCCCCCAGCAGGGGTCTGGAGCAGGGCTTGGTGGGGGCCATATTGGGGGCTGCTGCAGCAGAGACCGAGGTGCATCCTCACTGCCCCTGCTTTTAAGACAAACCATAGTTTAGCAATATGGGAATAAGCTGTTGATTTGTGTATTGCTCTGTTGCCTCTCCCGGTTTGAATTAACAAGAGTTCTGTGCCATGGCTGACCTCTGTGTTGCACATGAGAGTCTGAACTCAGGGGAACTCTGGTTAGATTCAATCATGGTTTGTTAGCAAACCAGATTCCAAACCACAGCTGGATCCTGACTTGTTTGAACAAGCCAGAACTTAAAATCAGGGGTGGGCAACCTCAGAGGCTTCTTGAGCAGTGTAACGTTTGATTCATGCTGTGAAGCAAGGGAACAGATCCATCAGCCCTCTGGGGTCCTCCAAGTGGCCCCCTCCCTTCCTCCTGGCCCCACCCCCTTTCTCCCAACCCCAGATCATTTACTCATTTCCCAGGTATGGTGCAGTTCCCTCCACCATTCTAATAGGTCAAAAAGCTCCTTCAAAATTATGTTATTGGCAGTAACAGCTGCAAGCTTTAAAAGGCTGGGGTCTCTTTGGTCCACCCCTTTGCCTTCAGCCTCACCCAGCACCAGGATGCGGCCCCTGAGAACCAAAATGGGAGTCAGCTCTTCAGCTAAAAGACGTTCTGAACCTATGCTATAAGGGCCTGCAGGCCGCTTGGGTCTAGACATGGCTGAGCTGACCATCTAGCTCCTCCCAGCTCTATGGTTCCACAGATGCAATGCACAATCCCTTCTAGCACTTGCATTTGTGGTTGCCTCCCAACACCTGCCACCACCAGCCCTTGAAAGGGAGTTCCACTGTAGCTTATGCTTTCCTTTGTTCGCTCTGCAGTCTGGGTCACCCGTTTCCCCTTCCTCCTGGCTGACTGCTGGCTCGGAATTTACTTCCTTTTTTGGTTTACCCAGACAGCAGTTTCTGCCCCCACAGAGGAGGAGGAGGAGGAGGAGGAGGAGGAGACGACAAAAGGCTGTCCTTAAGAGGAATTTGCCGTGCCTGCTTTTGGGCTGCAGTTCCATTGAGCTGCTGCCGTCCAATTCCATCCAGGGCCAGGGCTTCCGGCGCCGCCCGGCCTCGGAGCCCCTCTTGCAAGCGCTGTCAGTGGGGTCAGTGACTGTGCAGCGAGGAATGGCCGCCGCGCCATACCAGGACTTACAACGTACTCCCTAGCCTCGAGGGCATACGTAGGCCTCCCTAAAGTCCTCTTCATGAGCTCTTTGTGAAAATACAAGGACTGGGACTGCTGCTGAGCCAGCGAGAGAAGACAGGCGTTAAAAGGGTGCAGGGGGGGAGGACAAGAACCAAAACCAGAGGCCACAACATTTACTGCTTCTACAGCAAAAAGAGCTCCCCCAGGGCCCGGGGCCCGTGCTGTGACCTGACATTGAGGAGGCACACCCTGAAGCCACGCCTGTGCTGGGGCAGAGAAGCCCCCGGGCTCCGGGGCTCGGCGACGGCTGCAGCTGGTGGAGGTTTGGGGCACGTCCCCTCTGCCTTCCCGGCAGCTCCCGTGCCTCGGCCCCCTTGCTGGCTTGCCCGGCAGAGAGTCCGGGAGCGAGCCGGCTGCTAGAAGCCCCGCGTGGGGCCCGAGGGGGAGGCAGGCTGCAGTGGGGAAGAGGCACGGCGGCTCTGGCAGGCCCTCCTTGGTGGGCCCTGCAGGGGCACAAGCACTGGGCAGGAGCCCGGAGCCTCCGCCCTCATTGCCAGCCTTGCCCAGGTCTGGGGCCCGGGGGGAACCGAACTTTTGGGGAGATTTTAAAATCCAGCACATTCTGCAAATCTGCAGCATCAGATGCTCCTCTTCCGAGTGCTCCGATCTGATGTTTCTTGACTGGGGAAATAAAGGACTGAGGTTAAAACAGGCTATGTAGAAAATGCCTTTGCAAGTGGGCGGCTGTGAAAGGTCGGCCGCTGCAGGAAAATGATCCAGTGACAAATGTGGATGACGAATATCAAAAGTTTGTGGAACTTTCACATGGGCAGAGAGTCTTTATTAACATTCTCAGATTTGCTCCCGCTGGCTAATGGCAGTCAGAGGGAAACCTCAGCTCTGAGTGGTCTCTCTTATTAATAAAAGGAAGAAAATAGCAGAACCTTGTGCACATCGAAAGCTAGCAGGTCAGGGGAAGGCGCTGCAGCAAGCCCTCCTCCCTGAGATACTTGCTTTCCACAGGCAGGGAGATCCTGATCATCCACTTGCATTCTGACCATACAATTTTGCTGACAGCTTAACTCAGCCTAAGGAATTTTCCAGCAAGGATGTGACCACCGTGTGTGCTCTAAATGTGAGATCATAACATGGAAAGCAGGCCTTAACTCAGTTGGCCCCATGAATCTGGAACACCACTTCATTCTGCACATACCAGATTTGAAAAACAACAACCACACAAAAGCACAATCACAAATTGGTAAGAAGTCTGTATAGAGTACACATTAAAATAATAATAAAAATGCAAAAATCCCAAAGGCTAAACATTAGGAAGGTTGTATTTCTCTTGTATGCTGATTCCAAATAGACACACAGATGGGGGAATCACTACGGGTGGACTGAAGGATGCTTAGGTGCAACATCTACAAGAAAGGAAAAAACTATTGTCTAGTACGATGAATGAACACTGACATTCCTTGGTGCAAAAGGTAGAAGAAACTGCTTGGGAGGGAGAACAAAAACGGGTCAACAACGCCCACCAGAACAGAAACCACAAACATCCAAGCAGAGAGGCAGCTGGTCCATTGGCAGGGGCTCCCTTCGCCTGCCGCCTCTTTCGGGGGACAAAAGAGCACAGCCCTGCAAGGTGGGCGCTGCTGCTCCCGCCTCCTCCCAGGCCAAGGCGCCGAGGCTGGAGACCCTTACTGGGCTCATGCGAATCACCTTCAGGCATGACCCCAAGGCCCGGGAATGGCAAGCATTGCCTGGAAGTCGTGTGGGTTGCAAACAAGGTGTGTTAGAATGCCGTGTGAGGAGAGCAAAAGTTTTGTTCAGCCAGTACAGCCAGGCCGACTCTCCTTACGGGGAGTTTCCACTCTCCTGCTCCGCCTCTGCGATTTGAGATCACAGCACTGAAGCAAAGCGCTCCTTAGCACATCTGGCTGAAAAGGGTGATTCGGGGCACAGATTCACTGCTGAGATTCCCGGTACAGGAAGAGCATTGCTGTTCGAACAAGGAATCTTAGCACTCTAAAAAGGGACAGCTTTTCTGCAAATACACTGAGAGAGAGACAGGGAGGGAGCCTAGATTGAGAAGCCTGGGGTTCGCACAAGAGAAAAAGCAGAAAGAAAACTGCACTGGAAAAAGAGTTCCTAGTCATTTTTGGGGTCTTTGGATAATATTCCCTGCAACACTAAAGCTGACCAACTCCGCTGCCGCCGGCTGCGACACTGCCGGCCTAGAGGCCAGGACCATTGGCCCGGGGCCCGGCTCCAGCCTGCTTCCCTCGGCGCGGGTGCAAGACGCGCCGGGAAGAGGCGGGGCACGGGGAGGAGCCCTGCCGGCCACAAAGCACCAGCGGTGGATGGGGCCAGCAGCCGAAGGGCGACAGCCTAAGGGCCGTCGCCGCCATTTGGGGGCCGAGCGGGGGGCTGGGCTGGCCAGGGGCTCTGGCCTTTGCTTAGCTGGGGTCTTAGATTGTTTTTAATTGGTTTTTTAATTGGTGCATTCTCGTGCTTATTAGGATGTCGCCTGGGGAGCGCGGGGGCGCCGCCATAGGGGTGGTGATGGGCAATGGGCATTATGGCGTTGGGGGGTCTAATGGGTCAGCATAGAAGAAGGAGGGGCAGATGGCTAACACCTGTCCCTCTTTCTGGTTATTCCCCCAGCCGGCGGGTTCCAGGTAGACTTGTCAACTGCCCCCCGGGCCTGTCGGTGCTGCTGCTTCATGCCAGGTCGGTCCAAAATAAGGTAACACTCATCCATGACTTGATCATGGATGAGAGGGCTGACCTGGCTTGCATAACAGAGACTTGGGCGGGTGAGGGGGGGGATGTCTCCCTCTCACAATTGTGCCCGCCCGGGTACCTGGTCCAGCACCGATCACGCCTGGAGGGGAGAGGGGGTCGCTCTGGTTTATCGAGCTTCTATTTCCCTTGTGGGGCTTCCTGTCCTCTCGAGCCCGGGGCTGGAGTGCCTCCCCTTGGTGTTGGGCGACTGAGACAGATTGGGGATTCTGTTGGTGTACCGTGCACCCTTCTGCCCAACAGATTCCCTACCTGAGCTGACGGAGATCGTCTTGGACCTGGTGCTGAAGACTCCCAGGATGTTGGTCCTGGGGGACTTCAACTTCCATGCCGAGACGGTTCTAACCGGGGCGGCTCAGGACTTCATGGCCTCCATGACGGCCATGGGGCTGTCTCAACACGTCATAGGCCCGACCCATGAATGTGGACACACTCTGGACCTGGTTTTCTCGACAGGGCAGGAAGAGGGTGATCTGAGGGTGAGGAATTTAAGTTTGACGCCCTTGTCATGGTCAGATCACTTCCTCATAAGGTTTGAGCTCGAGAGCGGCCTTTCCCTCTGCAAGGGTACGGACCCAATTGTATTGGTCCGCCCCCGGAGCCGGATGGATCCTCATGGATTCCTGGAAGCTCTGGGGGATTTTCCGGTTGACAAGGCTGGTGATCCTGTTGATGCCCTGGTTGAACTGTGGAATGAGGAGATGACCAGGGCTATAGACACGATCGCTCCCAAGCATCCTCTCCCACCTGGCAGAGCCCGTTCATCTCCTTGGTATACGCCTAAATTACGGGCGATGAAGAAGGTTGGGAGATGTCTAGAGCGTAGGTGGAGGAGATCATGGGGTGATTCTGATCGAACACACTTGAGAGCCCATTATCGGGCCTATGCTGTGGTGGTGAGGATGGCGAAGAAGAAATTCTTCTCCATCTCCATTGCCTCCTCACAATGCCATCAGCGGAGCTCTTTCCGGTGGTGCAGGGGCTGTTACATCTGGGCCCGAAGAGAGATCTGGTGCCACCCTCGAAGGCCCGCTGTGACGACTGCCAAGCATTTTAGGGAGAAAATCACTCAGATTCGCCACAAGCTTGACTCTGCTATTGAATCAGATTCTACTGGGGAGACGCCATCGACGCTGTCGAGTCCACAATTAATGGATGAATTTCAGTTGTTGTGGCCTGATGATGTGGACAAGGTGCTTGGACAAGTACGTCCTACCACTTGCTTACTAGACCCATGCCCATCTTGGCTACTGAAGAAAGCCAAGGACAGGATTGGGACCTGGATCCTGGAGGTGGTCAACGCCTCTGCAAGAGACGGCCGGGTACCTGCCCCTTTAAAGGAGGCGGTAGTCCGGCCAGTCCTAAAGAAGGCATCCCTGGATCCAGAGGTGGCCGCCAATTATAGACCAATGGCCAACATCCCATTCCTGGGCAAGGTACTAGAGCGGGTGGTGGCGGGACAACTCCAAGCTCTCTTGGACGAAACTGATTATCTGGACCCGGCTTCAGACCCGGGTATGGCACTGAATCTGCCTTGGTCGCCCTGTACGATGACCTGTGCAAGGAGAGAGACAGGGGGAGTGCGTCCCTGTCAGTTCTCCTGGACCTCCCAGCGGCCTTCGATACCATCGACCATGGTATCCTTCTGAATAGGCTGGCGGGATTGGGAGTTGGAGGCACCGTGTGGCGGTGGTTCCACTCCTATCTCAATGGGTGATTTCAGAAGGTGGTGCTGGGGGACTATGGCTCTGCGCCATGGCAGTTATGCCATGGAGTTCCGCAGGGGTCCATTTTGTCCCCTTTGCTTTTTAACATCTACATGAAACCGCTGGGAGAGGTCATCAGGAGGCATGGGCTGCGGAATCATCAGTATGCTGATGATACCCAGCTCTACCTCTCATTTTCCACCAATCCAGGTGAGGCAGTGGCTGTGCTGAACTGGTGCCTGGCCGAGGTAATGGGCTGGATGAGGGCCAATAAACTGAAGCTCAATCCAGACAAGATGGAGGTCCTGTTGGTGGGCAGCTCGGACCTTGAGATGGGGGACTGGGGCCTTGTCCTAAATGGGGTTGCACTCCCTCTGAGGGACAGGGTTCGCAGCTTAGGAGTGCTCCTCGACCCTGAGCTGTCTCTGGAAGCCCAGGTGACGGCGGTGGCGAGGAGCGCCTTCCTTCAGCTTTGGCTGATCCATCAGCTGCGTCCCTTCCTGGAGAACGACTGCCTGGCAACAGTGACACACGCGCTGGTCACTTCCCGATTAGATTTCTGTAACGCGCTCTACGTGGGGCTACCCTTGAAGACGGTCCGGATACTTCAATTGGTGCAGAATAGAGCTGCCAGGTTGCTGACGGGGACTGGGCGTTGTTCTCATATAACCCCAGTTCTCTGTCAGCTCCACTGGCTCCCGATTGAAGTCCGGGCCCAATTCAAGGTGTTGGTTATGACCTATAAAGCCCTAAATGGCTTGGGACCTGGATATCTAAAGGAACGCTTGCGCCCATATATGCCCTCCCACCCCTTAAGATCAGCAACGGATGCCCTTCTCCGGGAGCCCTCTGTGAATGACATCAGGAGGGTGAGTACCGGGAGGAGGGCTTTCTTGGTGGTGGCGCCCCATCTATGGAATGCGCTCCCCAGAGAGGTCCGCCTGGTGCCGTCGTTATCTGCTTTTCCGTGCCAGGCTAAGACCTTTTTATTTAAAACTTATTTTAATTGTTAATTTATTTATTTAACTAGTTGTTTTTGCTTTTTAAATTTTTAGCCAAGAATGCACTGAGGTTTTATTGAGGTTTTATGGTGCTGGGGGTTTATTGTATTGGGGTTTTAAATGTATGGTTAACTTTTTTGATGTTGTGAGCCGCCCCGAGGCTTATTGCGATGAGGCGGCATAGAAATGTTTTAAATAAATAAATAAATAACACCAGTGATACTGAGCTGGCGTAAACGACCGCCAGTCCTCACATTTGGAGAAAACCTGTCGTGCCAGCAAGCCCAGCTGGCAACGCATTCCCAGCTGCTTCCCCATCGGAAGGCGAGGCTGGTCAGGCTGCAGGCCACCCCTTGCAACAGAGGCAGCGTGCAGGGAACAGAGTGTGCTGGCCATGCAGCAGCTCAGGGTTCGAACCTGCGCAGCGGCCCTTTAAGAAAAGCTCCTGGACTCACTCTGGCTGTCCTGCATTGCGGCTGCTCGTCCGCCGCCTGCCTGCCTCTCGCTCGGGAGGAAGAGGAGCAGCGAACGCTGTTGCCGCTGCTTGTTCCCCTGACCTTTCCCCCTTTTCATCTCAGATTAGGAATGGCGTGTTCAGGCCATCGCTCAGCCAGCCAGGCCCTCTCACGGCACTCCATTCCATTCCCAGCTCCCAGCCGTCAGTCAAGGCATCCGTGCTTGCGCTGAGCCGATTGTGTGAGGCTTCTCCTTGAACCTTTTGGTGACATCCGCACGGGTGCTGTTACTTGGAGGGGGCCCTCTTCTCCCCCCCCCCCACGCACCACTTAAATGAAATCTCAAAATTTAAGGAAAGATTCTGAAATATCCCAATAGGAATCTGTGTTTTCTGCTTGCTGAGATAATACTGCTTTGAGTTTTATCATGTGTGCTCCAAATCCGAGGATTGTGCTTAAAAATTAAACACCTCCTCACAGGGACAATTAATCCATCATTAATTAACATGTTAAGAAATATCTCCCTATAGATCTGATTGTGAGCAATTTGTCCTCCCTTTTGGCCATGAGCAGATCTGAGAAGGTTTAAATTACCTGCCCTAAAAAAAGACTATTTCATTCTGTGGGGGAAATTACAAGCCGTTCTTTCCATGGAAGGAGGTTTTCCCAATCTTGGGTTCCCTTTTCTGTTTGTTTGTGGGGGTGTCTACAAGTCACACCATCCTTCACTATTGGCCAGGGATGGGGAGTCTGAGCACTTCGTTTCTGCTGGTGCATCTTTTCCAGGGCACACCTTCCAGCAAAAGGTGTGCACATCTCTGGGCTTGCGGTGTGCTTCATGCACCCACTAAGAATACATTCACGAGCACACTGAATGCTCAGAAAAATGTGCACACGCCTCCTTTAACAAATGGGAGAAGAAACCCTGCGTGCCAGAGATACTGGCAGTTGATGGGTGTATTTGGAAAAATCCGCATGGAAATCCGCATGGCGTTTGGGGCAAAGAGAAGCCATCCGTGCTCAGAGGCAGGCACAGACTTGAGCTGGAACTCAACTGGAGATGGCATTCTGCTTCGGTGAATTTGCATTTGCTGATTTTCATGTGGCCAGCTAGAAATGATGGGAGTTGTCATCCAATAACATCTGAAGGGAATGGTTGAACCCCCCGCTGCCCATTTCTGTGTATTTTTGTGGTTTCCTTGTGGGTGTTTTTGACCACAGTGCAGAATTTCTCAGAATCTGGTCTGTATGCTATGATTTCAAACACACACACACACAGAGGACATACTACGAGGAACAAGGAGGAGGAGGGAGAAGGAAAAGTTGAGTCAAATTAAAAAGTCACAACAGTCCGTGCAGTTGAAGCACAAGAGAGAGAAGGGAGACAGGCAGACAGACGCATCCAGAGGAGAACTTACCCCGCGTTTTAGGCTCCTGAAGCAGTGGATTTTGGGTTTGGAGGTCATGAACTCGTTGAAGCGATGGGAGAGGGGTTCCTTTTGCTGCTTGGGCGACTGGGGGCCATTGGGAACAGGAGAGGGAGAGGCAGAGGAAGGGGGTGGAGGAGGAGGCTGATGAGGGGATGTTAAAAGGGACATAAGCTACGTATAAGAGATGGAGAAGTGATAGAATTAAAGAAAAAAAACCAAATCAAAAGATTAAAAAACAAACCCAGAAAAGCACACACGGAACAAAAGAACCCACACACGTCAAAAGAAGCAACATTTCAAAAACAAAATTTGAAAAGCAATTTAAAGAAACTACTTAAAACATGTTTTGTTTTGAAGTAAATAAAAAAACACAATTCACAGGAAAAGCAGAAGAGGGTCAGGATTCGGGGGGGCGTTTTGTTTTCTTTAATAAAAAAATAAGCTCGGGTTACAAAATGAGTCTGTGATAGAAATGGGGAATTTAGCTTGGGGATGCAATCAGAGGATGAATGTGTGGAACTTCTGCCACCAAAGGCCGTCATGCCACATGCAAATGAGATGAGAGGACGAAGCAGAAGGACAGAGAGGCCCGCCCAGCCTCCGACCCTTGCCCAAATTGCAGCATTCACAAGGAATTGGCAACCCGGCGCACAGAAAGTCTCTCCTTACGGAGGAAGCACTCCGTGGAGGGGCCAGAAATCCAAGTTTGCACCTTGCTCAGCTCACTGGGTGGCCACCTGGCTTGCACCCTTGGCCTGGCCTACCTTGCAGGGCTGCTGCAAAAGCTAAACAGGCGCAACAGGCGCCCCCCAAGGCTCCTTCAAGGTGTGCTGTTGAGACGAATGGCAGCGCAGTGTGTTTCTTTGCGTGGCGAACACAACTCCGGGCAGGACGTCAAAGGGGGAGCATCGAGCCGGGAGCAAAGGGATGGTGCGTGTTTGAACCCGGCACCTGAGGCCAGAGCGAGGGGTCCCGCCTCTCCGGCCCAGGGCCAAGTTCCATTCTGGAGATGCTCTTCCGGCGGCGGCGGGGCTGAAGGCGAAAGGGGAGGGGCAAAGGCAAAGGGGGTGGGGCTGAAGGCAGAGAGGCGGGGCCCAAAGCCGCCTATTTAAGAGGGGCATCCCAGCCTGTATCACAGGCACCTTGGCATGAAAGTCGGAAAATGGTCCCCAGATAATCCTTGGTTCTGGAAAAAGTGGCGTGTCTCCTGCGGGGTGGGGGGCAGCATGCAAAAGGCAGCGTGGGGGGGCAATATTTAAAACTGCCAGCATGTTTCTTCTCAAGGCTCACACTGCCAGCGACCGATGCTGAAGAGGGACCTTCAACCTTTGGAGAGCAGGGAAAGCCAGGACATCACCCAGCAGCTGGTTCTCAGGGGGATGGTGCTGGGCAAGTGGTTGGACTGGGCCCACGGTCCTGAGGCCCACCTCCCCGGCATCCCTTCAGAGGCTGCCCCGCTAAGTCCAGGCGCTGCTCCAGGGGAGCCAGGGCTCCGCCAGAGCACCTAAGCAAGGAGACGAGTCCTCCGACTTTGGACAGGTGGCGTGTCCTTGTCACTGGTATTCCTGGCTGCAGGGGGTCCCAAGTGAAGCCACAATGCGCGAGCCGGAGGCTGTGAACCGTGTGCCCCACACAGCCAAGCCCACATTCCCTGGCACCGCGTGGGAGACCCACGGCACATGCTCCCGGGGTCTCCAGCAGTGCGGAGGAGGCAGGGCAGCTCCAGAGGTGGGGGCCAGACTCCCCTCCGTCTGGGAGCCCGCCCTGCCCCTGCCATGGCTGCATCCTGCCTCCTGCTTGCCAGGCGAGAGCCCCGGAGTAGTCGGTGGCTGCCCGCCTTGCGCCCGTGGCTGCTGCCCATGCCAGAGCGGGGCGCGAGTGAGCAGGACGTGGCCATGGGGGAAGGAGAAAGGGATGGCGACTCCAGCGGGCACTTGGGGGTCCCCTGCCGGGGGACAGGCCCCGGGGAGGTGCCCAGCCACGCCAGCTCCTGCTGCACGCCTGGAGAAGGTTCCATGAAGGCGGATGCCTGGAAATCCGTGGTCCAGAGCTCGGCACAGCTACCCTACCGCTGTCTTCCCACCGCCCTTGCCTTTCGGATGCACTGGCCTACGACTCCAAGCACCTCCCCGCCTGTCCACCGGCTGGGGCGATGGGTGCTGTAGTCCCACGTATCGGAGGCTTGTGAGGAAGGATAAAAGGATAGTTCCTCAGTCCAGCCGAAGAGAAGGGAAGACCTCTGGGTAAGGAATCCAGCTCATGTGCTGTTAGGCGGTGCTTGCCATGCCGACGGCGAAGAGAGGGAGACACCCGCTTCCGTACACGTGGAAAGTGGTTGCGCAAGCCAATCCCCAGCGTTTGCTGGCCGGCACACGAGCGAGCGGGACGTGGCTGCAGCTGCAAAGCGCACCTCGCGGGTCCCGCGCCCCCTCCATGGTGGCCAGGGAAGCTCTGCCCAGCTGGGGCGGCTGGGGCTGCTCCTCTCCCTTCCCCAGGCCTCGCGGTTTAGGAAGTGAATGCCGGACACGAGCGGGCAGAGGGACGGGTGCAAATGTTTCCGTGGGACCACGTGCAAGGCTGACTAGGGAACGGGATGACCGGCTGTGTCCGAAGACCTCCGCTCAGCCACTGGCGCAACGACACGAGGGCTTGGATCGAGGCGGGCTTCCCAAGGGGAAGGAATGCTGCTTCGCCCGAGCTCGGACTGGAGCCTTGTGGAGAATTCGCAAGACCCTGCGGCTGAGCGAGGGCCCCCAGCATGCGGTGGTGAACAAATGAGGGAGACAGCGGGGTTAGCGGGAAGCGGTGGCGCAGGCAGGGGAGCGAATCAGCGGGAAGGGACTGACGGAAGCAGAGCAATGGGTGGGCATGAAACATCGTTCGCAGAGAGCAATTGCTTAGGACTGAGTAAGAAACAGGAAGTCACCATGCTGAAGTTAAGGTCAACTCAAACAAACTGAGCCCCAAACAGCTTTTGAACCAATGAAAAGCAACACAATGAGAAGAAAAGTACATTGAAATAATAAAAAATGTTACAAATTAAACCAAAAATCAGCAATAAAACCCCTATTATTAGAAAACCCAATAGGACATCAGCTATTAGTTCTTAGAAACTAATTTCTAATAAAAAACAGAAAGAGAAAGAGAGAGAGAGAGAGAGAGAGAGAGAGAGAGAGAGAGAGAGAGAGAGAGACTTTGCTGCTGGAATTGTGAAAACGACTGAACTTCAACCAAGTTCCGGAACGGTCCGTACCTTGTTCTTTTTGATGAACGGCCACAGCTTGCCCTTGGACTTGCTGCTGAAGCGGGACTCCGACTTGCCGTCCTTGGGGTTCGAGAGGCTCGATTCGGAGACCGTGCGCTTGATAGGCTGGGTGAAGTCTTCGAATTCGACATCGCCTGGAGGCTCAAAGCCAGACTTAAAGACCTCCACGACCAGCTGGGAGTCCTGGAACAGAGGCGGATGCCGCAGAAGCAGCTCGGTCACAGCCCTCCGAGGAAAGCCTTGACATTTTGGGACTGGGCAGTCCGTGAAGTGGCCAGAAACGGTTCCTCGCAACAGGGGTGCAAGCTCGGGACAGGGCCGGTGGCTTTCCCTGCGCCAGGCCCAGGTCCGTTCTCTAGCTGAGGCGAAGAGCCGAGCAGCAGTGGTTTTTAAGTCTGACTCAGAGTGATGCAGAAAGCCCAGGGCAGAGGCGGCGAAGGCAAAAGGTGGGTCTCGGGGCCACGTCTGGGCTCCCGGTGGCTCCCAGCTGTCGTGCAGTTTTGTCCTGGTCTAAACGCCTGGAATGCCTTTTCTAGTCCGTCCCTTCCCAGGCATTTATCTGAGTCCCTCCCACATGGCCTCTGCCCCGCCATTTTGCATTCACCCCCCGTGCCCTGTGAGCAGGACTGATATTAACTTGGCCCCTGGACCAAAAGGGCTCTGCACCAGCGCCCCACATGACATGGGAAAGCCCGGGGCCACTTTCTCTTTCGTCCCAGAAGACAAGGGCCAGCAGGAACGCACTGGTCCTATCCCGCCCTTTCCCCCTGCAAGGAACCCAAACTGGCTTCCACATTCCTCCTCCCCATTTGGTCTTCACAACAACCCTGCGAAGTAGGCCCTGCTGCAGTTCAGTGGCCTGGCCCAGTGGGTGTTACGGCCCAGCAAGGACGAGAACGTGGGTCTCTCCAGCCCAAGTCCAGCACTCCTGCCACGCCGGCTCGCCTGTCCCGGCCGTCTGGATGCGTCAGCATCTGTCTCCTTCCGCCGGTACTGAATCCACGGCCCAAAGATCCCGACTACAGTGGAGCTAAAAATAAACCGCCTGCCTTCGTCTGGCCGAGCAGATCATAAAGGGGGGAGTCGGGAGCCCAGAGCAACTTCATCTCCGGCTGCCGCCTGCGCACAAGGCGGGCAAGGACTGCGCAGACGGACGGGCCCACTCGGCAGCCACCGCGGCCGGCCTGGGGGAGGGACCGCCGTGCCGCCGGACATGCTCCAAGAGGAAACGTGGCTGGGAGCTGCGAACGCCTGGGTGCAAGCGGCCAAATGCAGGTCAGAGTCTGCGCCTCATCCCGGAGAGGCCGGGTGGATTGAAGACCCGGAGCTTCCCAGAATCCTGGCTTGTTCTGTTTTTTATGCTAGGGTTCAAACCCTGGGGCATGCAGAGGTGCCACTGAGCATGTGCAAAGTGCACTGTGGAGGAGAATGAAGCGGAGACGTATTCGGCCAGTGAAAGACAGCTGCCATCTCCGGATGAAGCCTAGTTCAAAGGCGGCGAGCATGTCTCAGCTCAGGGGTGGGTCCTGCTGCAAATGCTGCGCCAGCCAGCGCCTCGCATCAAAAGCACCGTGTGAGGCCATGCGGAGATTAAAAATGGCAGGGGCAGGGAGTCAGGCACAAAAAGACCCGGCAAGTCAAGATCTAAGCCCATCAACTGGGGCTGTTTTTTATGTTTGTTTTGCTCCTAAGTGGAAGCTTTGGGTGTTCAACATAAGTACACTTTCATTTAAAAAAGGAGAAGGGAAATTTGATACAGTGATACAGAGAGAGAGATCCAGGGTCCACATGCCCAAAGAGGGCCCAGGCGGCATCACGGGCCCAGCGAGGGCCTCTCTGAGTTGCCACACCGAGTTGTCAAGGCTGCCTTGACTCCGGGGCCTGTATGGCTGGGCTCCCACCACTGGCAGGGACCCCCAGGACTAGCTCCCCCCCCCCCCGCAGCCAGTTCCCCTGCCTTTGCCCTGGCCCGGGTACCGGGGTGGTGGGGAGGAGAAGTGGGGTAATACCATGGCCAACTCGCCGCCTCGCTTTCGGCCTGCCTGCAGGGAGGGCCGGCTGAGGGAGGGGGCAGCAGCTGGGGCAGGTGGGGAGCAGGGGGTGAGAACGCGGGCTCAGTGCAGGCGGGCACTCTTCACCCGAGGGCCCTGGGGAACCTGGGGTGGCCCCGACCACCCTGGCTGCGACCATGCCAGCGCTTGGCCACTGATGCGCTGAAAGACGGAGGGATCCCCCGAGGAGGGGTCTGTCGGGGGACGGGGTGAGGGGCCGCTCTCAGGATAAAGCCAAAGCACGTCCAAGCCGGTGCTTCACTCACTTTCTTCTGATCAATGGATTCCGCCGCTTTTGTGATCTCGTCCAGACACCTCCCGATGATGGGGATCACTTGTCGGTCCACGTCTGCGAAGGCCTTCATGGATTCGCCGAGCCGGGCGATCCTCCTCTCCTCCATGTCTTGTATTTTCTGCAACGAGAGCAGCCCGCAACGGTCGTGCGATGCCCTCGCGTGCCCCCGGCCTCCTCGGCCCTCGGCTCGCGGCAGCTCCCTGAGGGAGGCAGGTGGGGGCTGCGGGCAAGAGTGAGGCCACACGGAAACAGAAATGAGGATGCTCAGGCTGGCAAAGGGCAAACATTTGAAAAGGAAGCCCAAAGGGGAAACCGGTCAGCTGCTGGAAAGCAAGCATTAGAAAGCAAAACCGGTTGGGAATGGAATAAGGTGGAAGAGGTTGCGGCTGGCCAGAACATCTGGAATTCCTGCCGTGGCCCTCCAGCGTTTCCCGTGCGCATCGACCCCTTCCCCTGGCCCAGCTCCTGAATTTCAGCTGCCAGCTGTTTGGTGGTTCTCCAAGCTTCTCTGCAGCTCATTCCCCAACCTAAACAGATGAGATGCATGTGCCTTAGAAGGTGTGTTCACTGGAACAAAAACGTTCTAGCTAAAGGGGCCTGGTATTTGGGGAACTGCCTGCCACTGCGATGTAGCCGCCAGAGCCTCGGCAAGATGGAATCTGGCCCTCCGGCGGACAGAGGTGATGAACTGCTGGGAAGCCCACCTCTGTCCCCACTATTGAGAGTGAGGAGGCTGCCCCTTGTAGCTGGTTTGGCCACCTGATGAGTCTGTAGCAAAGGGCAGCCTCAAACACACTCCCACGATCTCACGCTTTCTTTCTGTCTGGCTGGGTTCACATTAACCCACACTCTGAGGCGGAGTACAGCCTCCATTTCTAACAAGCCACGGTTTGTTACCTCACCTGGCTTAATAACCCGTCTTTTAACAACAAACCACGGATCCGGGACAGCCCACACTGAACCCTGGAGGATTACAGCATCGTCCGAACCCAGCCATCGTCCCCGGCTGCAAGCCTCCGGGTGCTTACGGAGCATGGAGACAAAGGTGGCCCTGGGAGGAAGTCGACTCCTGCACGCTCCCCGGCTCGCTTCAGGAACTCAGGGAGCAGGCGGAAGCAGCGGGTTGGAGACACAAGCCGCCAGCAAGACAAAAATACTGGTGCGGCCCCTTCTCAAGGAGATGCTTGCAGGGGACGGGCAGCGCAGGCCCCTCACCTGAGCCCCAGAGGCCCCGCTGGCACCACCCTCCGAAAAGCAGGCACCTTCCCTGCCCGTGGGACGGATTGCGGGCAGGGCGTGCGACAAAAGCGCGGCTGGGCAGGAATCACGGCCGAGGCTTCCCATGACTCTGCCCTGCAATCTGAGGGTGGGGGGTGCGGGGGGGCTCCTGACCTGGCGCTCCGATTTCTCTGCATGGCTTCGTCCTGCTGGTGGATAACAAGAACAATTCCCGGAAAGACCCTGATGGGCATATCCGTTCCTGAAATTAAAAACAGCTCCCACCCTCCTATTGCTCTGGCAGTCAAGGGCAGGGCTTCTGAACTTTCCATTCATCTCGAGACACATGGGGAGGAGGGTTGTCATGACATGACCAGAGGCTATGCACTAGAACGGCAAGCGTGCGTGGGGCAGGGGGAGGCCAGCCTGTGCTGTGACTGACGCAGGACCTGGCAATGCATCCCTCGAGCCGGGGCCTTTCTTCCGAGGAGGCTGCACTGGCCCTGAACTAAAAACATGCGATGCCGCACCCCGGGCGAAACGGGGTTGTGAACATTTCACTGCAGCTGGCGGAGCGCCTCCTTCCATGTGTCCTCAGAGGCCCTTCCCTGGGGGCCCCCACCAAAGGGATCCGGGGGGGGCAAGAGAGAGAATGGCACCCCCCCCCCGGGGTAACTCCCCAGGGAGGGTTGCCTGGTGCCTCTGCTCTGATCTTTGCCTGCCAGGCAAGCACCTCGCTTTTCTCCTGATGGCGGCCCTGAGTTCTCTGCTTGTTCTGTCGTTCCGCCTGCTGTTCTTTCAGGCATTTCTCTCGCACTGTACATTTCTCACGGTGTGTGTGGCATCTCAGCCTTAGCCCAGAAAATGTCGACTATTCCGCAGATTACACGCAACCATTATCGCCAGCGTTATTTCATCTGCGATCCAGTTCAGCCCATGAAATGTAAGCGCCCATCTCAGCATCGGGCCAAAGCCGAAGCTTGGCGTGGCCGGGAAGGCTCAGGCTGTGCCGAGGCGCGAGAGGGGCAGGGGCGGCTGTGCAGCTGCTCAGCGGATGCCAGGCGGCCCCGTCGCCACGCAGCCCTTGTTTGCGCGCCCCACAGCTGCAGCACGGGGTGGCGAGCGGGGACAGAGCGGCGCTCAGCCAGGCTTCGTCCTGCCCTCCCACCGCGCAAGACCAACAGCACAGTGCGTTGTACGTGCCCCAGCTGGAGGCAGGCAAGGCAGCCCCAGGAAGACTGTGACGTCCAGGCTCTAAAATTACCTCGCTGCTGCACTGCAGAAATGTCCTTGCAGTGAGAAAGACAGAATAAGTTTCAGAGTAAAGGCCATTTCCTCTGTTTTCCAAGCCGGGCCATCAATTAAACACTCCTGGAAAACTGAGGAATCTGAGGGTATCTTGCATAAAGTTTGCATGAAGGGAGCACGGAGGGATGGGAGCAGCCTAGGAAAACTCTCCTGGCCACCACTGCCAAGTGGGAGATGAGGGAAGAGGGCGCTGATGGGCGGCTTGTTTTTATTTCTTCCCTCCCCATCTCCTTTTCCTTTTATGTTGTGCCTGTCTATACTGGAAGGCTGTGAGAAGGAATGGCCTTGTTGCACTGATTGTTCCAGGCAGGGCTGGTTCCAGATGAATTTGTTTACACCCTTCCTGGGGCCAGCTGCTCTCGACTGCCCACCCACATCCTCTGCAGAGACGAGACGGGGAGCAGAGCCGTTCCGCCGACCCTGCTGAAGGCCTGCCTCGCAGGGCCGTGCGTCAGCTGACTGTGCTGCCCCAAAACCATCGCTGATGCGCAAGTGCAACTTTGCCCCAGTACATTCTGCCCTAATTTGCCCCAGCCCTCTCAAAAAATAGAAGGTGAACTGAGTGCTCAGGCCCCTTCACACTCTGTGCATGCTCAAAACCCATCTTTCAGTCCTCGCCACTCCTCTCCTCTCTTCTCAGCTGATCTTTTATAAACTACCCAGAAAGACTTTATGGCTGAGGAGCAGGACAAAATTGCCTCAGAAAAATAAATTACTCTCCTCCCTATTCACATTCACCCCCCACCCCACATACACTCACCTGCTCCCCAAACGACCATAAGGTCTCCCGCTAAGACCAGTTGTTCTCTTGGGGTCGACACGATTCGGGAAACGTGCCTGGACAAGAGATTCCAGAACATGCAAGGGCCAGCAGTTTAGGAAACATGACCCATCAGGCCAGTCCGGAGTCCGGGGGACTAAGAAATGTAGGCAGGGTCCCAGGCAGCCGCCAGGCCGGCCTCTCACCTGGAATATGCTGGGTATGTGCGTGTAGTAATGCTCGTTCTGCTCCTGGTTGAACTTCTGCAGCATCGAGGAGTACTCCGTTTTGCTCTCTTCGGCCATCTGATGCCGGAGGTGAGCGTGCTGCCGGGCCTGCGGGAGGGAGAAGGAAGGAACGGTGGCTGCCCGCGCGCACAACCGCCACCGTTCTGTGCCCCCCGTCCTCGTACGGTTGTTGTTGCGGGAAAGGTTTCCAGTCGTCTGTGGTTCCCTACTGAGTACGCAGATCTCTGCATGCTTGTCTTTGCAAGAGGGATTTTTCTGGAGCCGCCCCCCAAGCGGGCTGCCCCTTGGGGCCAGGGAGGGGCCTTCGTGCCAGGGCCAGACAGCCACCAAGCCAGGCACCGCATGGGCTGCACGGGAGGAGCCCTCTCCCTGGAACCGCGAGGGGCGCCTCGGCCTCCCCGTGCAGGTGCCACCCCTGGCAGGGCTGCTGGCACGCACCCCCAGGCGGGGCAGGAGCAGCGACCTGGTGCTGCTGCAGAGGGGGCATCCTTCGGGGGGGCTGGCGCTCCAGCCACGCCTGTGTCCTGGAGGGTCCCGGGGACTGTGGCATGCAAGCCCCGCTCGGGGCATCGCTCTGCAGCGACTAGTGGGCCACCGTGTGAGCAGAATGCTGGACGGGCAGCCCCGGGGATGGATCCTGCCTCAGGCTTCCTCTGATGTCCTGCACAGAAGGAAGGAGCTCGTGAAAGGGACCTCGGGGTGCTGGTTGACTGCAGGCTAAACATGAGCCAGCAGTGTGATGCGGTGGTCAAGAGGGCGAATGCCACCCTTGATAGCATAGCCAGAAGTGTGGCTTCCAGATCGAGAGAGGTATTACTACCACTCTACACGACTCTAGTGCGCCTGCAACTGGAGTATTGTGCTCAGTTTTGGGCCCCTCATTACAGGAAGGATATAGCCAGGTTAGAGTCAGTGCAGCGAAGGGCCACAAGGCTGGTGGCCGGTTTGCAGGGGATGCCGTATGAGGCAAGACTAAGGGAACTGGGTCTCTTCAGCCTGGAGGAGAGGAGACTCGGAGGGGATCTGTTGGCAACATACAGGTATGTGAGGGGGTGTCACATGGAGGTGGGCTGAGACCTGTTCTCCCCTGCAGAGGAAGGCAGGACGCGTTCCAATGGAGCAAAGCTCAGGGAACCAAGGTTCCGGTTGGATGCCAGGAAGCACTTTCTGACAGTCAGGACCCCGAGGGTGTGGAATGGGCTTCCACAAGAGGTCGTTGAGGCCCCATCGGTGCGGGTGTTCAAGGATAGGCTGGACGTGCACATGGTGGGCATGTCGTGAGCAGAGCCGGCTGGAGCCGGGGGTCAGACTAGTTGGCCCGGGAGGCCCCTTCTGACTCGCTGTTTCTAATTAAAGGGGCCCCTCCGGTGCCAAGACCCACGGGCAGCCTCAGCCTCTGGCCGGGTCACATCACACTCGTGCAGCAAGAACGGCCCCCAGACGAGGCCCTTCGCACAATTTTGGTCACCCTCCTTGCCTGGCCCTGCCATCACGCCTCCAGCAAAACATTTCCCTCCAGCGTTCCCTCCTGGAGGCCCCTGCTTTCTCCGGGATCTTCACCCCGGGGCTTTCTGTTTCCTTTCCTGGCCCTGCCAAGCTTCGCTCGCAGCCATCTGCTCCATGTCAGCGGCCTTCCTGTCCTTGCTGCCGGCCAGACCTCTCCCCTGCCGCAGGGCCCATCTGCCTGCCCTCCCAGCCCATCTGAGCCAAGGGACACACACGGAAACGCCAAGGACACGGGAAAGCAACACAGGCGAGCGCTCTGGATGGCCTGCAGGATGCTCCTTCCTGCCCTGGGCTTATGCTAACATGCCATCCATACAGGCCTTGAGCCACTGCAGCTTTTTCTCTGGGCTTAGAACAAGGAGGGGCTGGACCAGATGGGCCCCCAGCCTGATCCAGCACCGGGGAAAGCTGGCCAGTGAATGCACACATGCCCAAACACAAGGCAGGAACCAGGATCGACCAGGGAGACGGGTCAGGAAAATCAGGACGCACTGGGATCTAGGACACAAGCGCAAAGTGACCACAGGAAAAGGGGGGGGGGGGGGGGGGGGATCCTGGTGGCTGGGTGCTCATGGCTGACTCCCAAATTGGGCTTGAGGCGGCGGTGGAGCAAGGACCCAGAAAGAAAGCTGCTCCTCATTAGCACTGGCGAGAGCACGTGTTATCTAATATTTTAAGCACAGCACAAAGCTCTCCACGCGCTAATGGGTCAGAAGGAATGTCAGGGCAGTTGAAAAAAGGAAACATTAATGAAGCTTTAATGCGGGAGAAAGGGCTGCTTAATGGCCGGAGAGCCGAGGTCCTTGCTGCACTTCTGCATGGAGGCGCTGCACATTTCTTCACTTTATTTATTCAGTGGGGCGTATATGCTTCCCCCATCTCCCACTTTATCATCACAACAATCCTGCAAGGTTGGCTAGCCTGAAGAGAGCCTACCCTACCCAAGGGGATCCGAATGAGGGGCAGGGGAATGCGAGGTCCCCCAAATGTGGTTGGAGTGGAGCTCTGGAAAGGTATATCTAGCTTAGTTGAAGCCTTGCCCACTTGAACAACAAGGCAGAGGCGTTAGACCTCTCAACCCCAAGGGCCGGTTGGACTGTCTGGAGCCCCATGTGGCCCATCAGGGTTCCCTAGTTGGCCATGCCCTCTTTCCCCAACCACTGATTGTTTGGTGCTTCCGGCTTTGTGCAGTGCTCTCTGATTGGCTATGCCCACTCCCAGCCATTTCCTAGGAGCGCCCAAAACATGCTCTCGCTATCTCTCTCAAAGGGGCCCACAGACCACAGTGCTCGGGGGCTCCTGAAGGCCAATGCAGCTCGCATCCAAAATGTTCTATGTACAGCAGGGACGCAAAATCCAGTCGGCCCACCTTTCCAGAACTGCCAGGCACGGTTTGTCCCGCCACTTGCAAGGGGGCCGAGCACATTTTTTGTACACCAGGCCAGAAATTTCAAGCTGCAGGAATACGTACAGCAGCGAGAGCAAGCCATCCTCGCGGCACCATTCTTTGGAGACGGAGCTTTCGTGCACTGAAGCTAGGACCCCCTCCTGCTCTGCCTTCCTCCCGCTCCATCTCACCAGCAAAGACACCAGCTGAACTCCCTTGATTAAACAGTGCCCGATTCTGCACGTGGGAATCACATATGCGTGATCCCCACTCACATGCCTGCAGCAAGGCAAGGAGGGACGCTTGGCGAGAGCAAGCTCTGTTCCCATGCTGCCAAAGCCCCAGGTTGAATGCTGCTCCTCTGATGCCCAGAAGGGAAGGCCTCAAGTCTCTAGACCTCAAGAAACATGCAAGAAGAGCCAAACGTGCTCTCCTTGAGACCATGGCAGGAGTTTGGTTCTTCATTTGTCCTAACCCCAAACCCCAAAGGATGAGCAGTGCACCCTTGAACACGTCTTCTGGTACCCAGCAAGTGCCCCTCCTTGGCTTTGATTCCGAGGTCTAGGAGCATTCTTATGTTTATTTCTAAGTAAGAGGCTGGCATGCTGAGAAGCAAGGAGCCGCCTCCAGTGCCACCCTGGCTGGGTTCCAAAGAGCGGTGTGCTGCTTCGGAGCTCAGATCCTCACCTCTGCCTTGGGTCTGGATTCGTGGACAAGTGATACAACTGCGGAAAGGAAGAACCACTGGAAGGAACCGGGCAGGCACAGCTGGATTCCGAGGACGGCGAGGGTGCAGGAAATCATGACCATCCCTTGCAGAGCTGTCTGTGCCCCCCCACCCCCCAATTTTTCTTACCTTTTCAACATCGGCTTTCGTTACATTGATGTCAGCATCCATCTTTTCAAAATACTGCTGCGCTCTGTCAGCTTCTTTGCAATCCCGTTCGAATCTCCTTTTGCTCTGAAAAGGCAACAGCAAAACAATGGGATTAAAAGCAGCGAACTTTTATTACAGGCAGCATGCATATACCAGAAAAAAACACCAGTTTCCATCCTCTGCCATATCTCTGCCCAAGGCTGAGTGTCCTGGAATCGTCGGCTGCCAAACAGAGCCGGCTGCCAAGCTGCAGCCAATGAGGAACTGCTGCTCTGCCAGGCTTGCTGCCCTTACTAAACCTCTGAGCAGCTTGGATCTTTTCACGAACCACTCCTGAACTGGCCCAGGAGGAAGAACTGGTTAGAAAGCACCCTGGAGGCCAAGATTTGCTGAAAAAGGCCTAAGGAGAAATTCCGAGAGATATCTGTGCTCTTCTAAAATAAAAGTTCTGGCAAAAATATTGAGGCCTTGCATGGAAGCCATAACAGGCGAACTGTCCTTGGCAATCTTGCCTTTTTTTCTTTTTCTTTTACAGGCCAGGTTCTTGGGAGATTAAAGTGCAACCCAGTGCATATTTCGATACAGAAAAATCCGAGATCTCCCAGCAAGCTCCAGCCAGCCACGCTGGGAAGTGCGAGGCTTTCTTTCTTGTCTCACCATGCAGAGGACTGGCCCCGAGGAAGACGTGCTGACCGTTCAGAGCAGGGTGTTTAAAAACAACCGAATGTGGGGCGGCTAACAGGGTCCTCGGGCTCCGTCCCTGTGCGCTCTGCTTCCATGGCGTCGCCGCACATCGCTCCCAAGGCCCAGACGCATGTACTGCTTTGCTACCGTATCTGTTTGCAGTTTTATATTATTTTTTAGCCTTGAGACAGCAGCCTGGAAGTCACGCTAAACACACAGCATGAACAAGAACCTCTTCTGGCACCCGGAGACCCCAGGGCTTCCAAGGGGTGACCTGGGCGAAGGGAGAGGCCTTCCTGCTGCTGGAACCCCTCAGTTTTCCTTCCCTCCCCCTCGTGCCCCTCCGACGCGAGCCCCGTGAATGCCTGAGCATCGGAACTGGGGCAGGATGGCTTTGCACCCACCGACTCGAGCTGTTTCCAGCAAGTCTCGATATGCTGCTGAGCCTTCCGTCCATCGTGGAAGTGCTGCGGGGAGACAGGAGAAAGCATTAGTGGCCCATGCGAGGCAAGGCGAGGCAAGGCGAGGCGAGGCGAGGCGAGGGGAGGATTGGACCGGACCTTTGGCTCCTCGCTCTGCCTGTGACACTGTTCTTGGAAGGTCAAAGAGAGGAAAAGCAGGGGAAGGAGCCTGCTCCGTCAGCTCCCTTGGAAGACCAGCCATGCCCTGGCTGTCCCTCGTCCCAGCAAGCTGCCTGTTTCTGTCCCACCTCTGGCGCGTCTGTAAGCTTTGAGCATGGCTGTGGCGGGGGCTTGCTTTTTCCTCCTCCCTCCCCTCCCCTTCTCCTTTTCTGTCCTGTCTGCTCGCCTGAAGGAAAGGACCATCTCATTCTGTATTGTGCTCCAGGCCAGTCCGGAAGCTTTTTTTTTGGCCAGAGAGGGGGAAACACACTTTAAACAACATCAACGATGGTGAGGACGACACTTAGTTAAGCATGTGGATTCTGCTGCTTAGTTCGAAAGGTTCCTGGAGTGGTTGACATGCGAGCTGCAGAACAAGGCTGCCCCTTAGAAAAGACACAAGGGAACGGGGAGGAGCGGAAATGTACTTTTTTAGTGGGCTCCCTCTGACTGCAGCCCCAGTACAGCTTGGAAGGATGTCAAACTCTGGACTGGCCCCCCTCACCCTGCAGAACGTGAGCCTCTCCCACAAACCCCGGGCACCCAGAGCCCACCACTTCTCCAGGGCCTGCCCATGAGAACGGTCCCGTGGGCTTTGCCCCCCCCCCCCCGAGATTCAGGCTGGGCAACGTCATGAGTGCCTCCTGAGGGGCTGGCGGGGAGCACCCGCAACCCACCCACCGGCCCCTCGGCACGCAAAAAGCGGCCAAAACGAGGGTCTCGCGGTTGTGCTTGCGTACATCGTTCGTTGAGGAAAAAGCCCGCCCAAGAACAGACCGTCGGACCTCTGAGATAGTTTAAACAGAGCACAGACGCAAAAATAACCAAAGCAAAGATGCCAACTCCATCTGCTTGCACTCCTTTAGCTTTCGGCGGAGACGGAGAAGTTGGTCTACCATCTGCTGCGGAGGCTTCCGTGTGTGCAGGGGGGCCTTCCATGCCCCCCATCCGCTAAGAGACGCTCCCCGAATTTGACTTCTGTTGATTTTTCCCTCCCTAGCAACCTCTTAACCTGAGGGAGCGGCGTTCCCCTCCCGGGCAGGGCCTGCAGGGCCAGCAAGCCCTTCCCCTTGGCTTCCTCCCGCTGCCCTGCCGCTGCCGTTTGAGCGAGGAGCTCGGCCAAGGCGCCCTCTATCAGCCCCGAACCAAGGCCATAAAAGGCAAGGCAAGGCAAGGCAGCGCAGCTCGAGGCTTGGCAAAACCTCGGCCCCGGAGTAGCCGGCGCTTCCCACTAATTCTGGAGACACGCGTCCTGTGCCAGCCTCTCTCACCACGTGCCCAAAAAACTTTCCTTAGCAAAACACACACCCTGAGCCACAGTGGAGTGCTCTGGAAAGATAACGCTCCGCTCTTCCCCGGCCACTTGGGGGCTAGAGCATAGGAACACTCTGGAGAGGGGTGGCCGTGAGACCGCCTCGCACCCGAATCCCTCCTTCTCGGAGTCGCTCGCGGGCACATCCGCGTGCCTGCCAAGATGTGCGAGAGCCTGCAGGCGGCGACAATGTCAGGGTGGGCTGTGTGGAAACATGCTCTCTCTTGCGTCTGTTGCCTCCAGTTCTCACACTTCACTGCATGGCCCCCTGCGGTCCCCCCACCCCCTCCCCCGTGCCTGTTCTGCATCTAAAGGTGCAGAGATCAAGAGTGTGACGGGGGAAGAAATAACATAAATGGCTATAGTGCCACTGGGCATAGGCAGAGTGTCCGCTGAAGCACGCTCGTGCCACTTCCCATCCTCTGCCAAAGCACTGCCTGAGTCCTGGGGAATGGCGGCCGCCCCCTCTGCCCTCCCTGGGGTTTCCTGGAGCTTTCCTGCCCTCAACAGTCCTACATTTTAAAAAGCCCCCGGGAATCAGCGGCTGAGCAGCTACAGCAAGGGTGGGGGAGCAGCACAACGGAGAGAAAGCTTTCGGGAGGCAGGCGAGAGGACACGGAGAGGTCCTTGCGCCAGGGAGTGCCACCCGCTCAATGCCGGCAGCTTGCCAGGAGGCGCTCTCACCCTCGCCGCGTGTGTGGGGCTGCTGCGGGAGGACGCCTGGTCCCCGGGAGGCACAGAGCCTCGCATCTGATCCTAAGGTTTTGTGGGCCGGGGGGTCTGCTCGCGCCTTGGTTTGCTCGATTTCCCCAAATATGGAATCCTTCAGGCAATAAAAAGAAGGTGAGGGGCACAAAAGGAAAGCAAAGAAAAAGATCTGAGGAGCGGCCTTCATATTTTCCACATCTGGAATAGCTGTCTGGGCAACAAAAGAGACTTTAATTGAATGTGATCCATAAATCTCATTTTTCAGGTCGCAAAACTCTGCTCTGAAGACGTAGAAGAAAGAAAATAGTCCTGGAGCAGCGTTCCTAGAAACCTTTTCAGTGGCAGCTGCAGAAAAGCTCTCTCTTATTTATATATATAAATATCTCAGAAGGTTGGAATGAGATGCTAAAAGGAAGGATTAACAAAAACAGAGACGGAGAAAAGGGAGTAATATGTTTTTAAAGCAATCCAGCAACCTGATTTCTTTCTAAATACGAGAGAATAACAGGCACAAGCCCCGTTTTTCACTCATGAGCCTCTGAGAAAAACATGGCCATAAAAAGGGATTTATTTTCGCCACATCATTCATTCCTATCACGCGGCAAATCTATTTTACGCATCAGGCGCAAAATAGGAAACCATGTGACATGCAACATCCCTGCTAAATATTCAGAGAGATTTCTGCAGCTGTGTCACTGCGAAGCGAGGCTGTGGGTTTTTTAAGCAACTGGGAAGCGACGGATCCAGACTCGCTTCACAAGGACAGTTAGAAACATAGAAACAGAGCGAGTCAGAAGGGTTCTCCCGGGCCATCTAGTCTGACCTCTGGCACCAGCCGGCTTCGCTCACGACACGCCCACCATGTGGACGTCCAGCCTAATGACAGTTCTTCAAACCAGCCACTTCAAATGACCCCAGTGCTATCCAGCACCTGGCCTTGGACTTTGCAGACTGGGGCTTCACGTCCTCCTTGAAAGTCTGGCATGGACATGGTTCTCCATCTGTAAAATGGGCACAACACCGCAGATGCCAAATGCATTTTGTGCTCTGAGAAAAGGCATGTGTGCGTCCTTCTCGCAAGAGCCAGCTTTTCGCTTTCAGGAGCACTCAGCCTGGTGCACACATCTCCCTCCCACACTGTCCTGATAGTTCTCCGAAAAGCGAGGTCTGCGTCCTCATCCCCGGATTTACAGATACGGGAGGGGAGCAGTCAGGCCTCGTGCAAGCAAGGGGAGCTGAGCCGGGCCGCTCCACTGGAGTCTGGCTCCTGCCACACCCCCCGGATCGCAGGCGTGTCTCCGGCCAGGAGGCACGCGCGCAGAGCAGGGGCGCAGGAGTGGCCCCCGTGCTCCCAAGTAGGAAAAGCGCAAGCCCCTTACCGGGAGATTTGGAATACGCCGAGCGGGAGGCATTCCGGTATGAGAACAGGGAGCAGAGCGGAATTCAGTGGAATTGCTGCCCAGCGCGAGGGACACCCCGCCGTCTGCACCGCTGGCTCCAGGCTGTGGGCGCCCTTGGGCAAGACACTTCTGTGGGCCCCCCGGCTGTGGCCCTCAGCTGGTGTGGCTCCTCCTCAGTGGGTCGCCAGGCCCCGCGGCCCCCCAACGCCGGCAGAGCAGCGGGGAAAGCAGCAGAGTCGCACCGTGCGCGGGAGAGAGACCTGCCGGTGCGACGCCACGCGAAGGGCTGTGGAGCGGCACAGCGTATCAAAGCACCCCAGTCCGGGGTTTGGGAGGGCCCTGGGCAGGACGGCTTCAAGGGCCCCCACAGAGGGAGCCCTGCCCCTCGCCACCGCTTGCTTGGTGGGCACAGAGCAGGCCCCACCTCTGCTGCCTGGGCTGGAGCGGGGGGCAGGCGAGCAGGAGGGCTGCCCCATGGAAGAGCAGCAGCAAGGCTGAGACCCCGCTCAGCCCCCCACATCCTGGCTTGCTTCTGCAGGCACCGCCAACCAGCGCCCCCCAAGCGGAGGAGGGCTGGGCTCTCCGCCTGCGCGGGAGAGATGGTGCACGCTGCCTCTGAGAGGAAGAGGCAACTGCGGAGATGCGCTCGGGGTCGGGGGCCGGGGCAGCGCAGGCCGCCTGTGCTACGGTGCTGAGTGGGGATCATGTGAAGCGCCTCACTCGCACGAGGCCATGACAGAGAGAGCCTTATGCGCACCGAAGGAACAAGCCCCGATTGTTCCCACGGCCTCCGTTTAGATTGACCAGCCAACAGAGAAATAATCTTTGTTGAAGCGAGAGTTTATTATTTTCATGCTGACGTCTTAGGCGGAACCCTTCTGGGCATCGGTGGCGGCTGCCGTCCCTCACAGAGGCTGCCCCGGCTGCTGGGCTCCGAGGGGGCAGCCCTACTCCCTGCGCGGGGCCCCCGAGAGCCGTTTCACCGGGGGACAGGGAAGGGCATTCTCTGTGGTGGCCCCTCCCATCTGGAACGACCCCTCCCCTGAGATCAGATGGGCTGCGAGAGGGAAGCGCTTCCAGCAGCAGCTGAAAGCCCATCGCTTGCTGGGGAGAAGGTGGCACGCCTGGCCATTTCCATGAGACTCCCTGTGCTGCCAGCTGGTTTTACGGCATTTCCTTGTGAACCGCTTTGGGGTCTTATTTCATTTTTAAAGGACAAGCGGCATGAAGATCTTGCGAAATGAAGAAAGGAGCAACAGTTGGGGGAGGCAGAGGTCCCTTTCACTGCACATTTTTCTAGAGATGCACTTTCCCACCTGGGCTGGCGGGAAGCCCATGTCCAGGAGTAATGCCAAGTCTGAACACCCAAAGCCTGCAGGGCTTGGGAGCAAAGCTGACCAGCGTTCGCCACAAGAGGAGAAAAGGTGGGGTACACATGCCATGCGATAGCAAAATAATCATCATGTAAGGTGATCCTTCGCAGCCCTCGGCCCGGAGCCGAAGTAGGGATGAATCCATCCGTCAATTTTGGTCTCTCCCGGTTTCTCACTTTCCCAACATTAAGTTCAGTATACCTTAATCCTTCAGGATTTCCCTAGTCTCCGGTTCAGTTTGCCCCAGTCTTTGAGAATTCTTTCTAAAGTGTTCATTATAATTGGTAAGCGAGTTTTGTCTTCTTAACGCTCTTAAATGCATCTTCGCTTAATGTATACTTTAGATGTGAGATGCACTGAAGCTTGCGGGTGTCTGTTCCTCTCGCACACAGAGACTTCTCCTGCTTGGTCCTTTCTTGGAAAGCGAGCAGGATTCCTCACACACCCTTCCTTTAAACGCTTCTCTACTGTAGTGGATTTTTAAAATGTGATTGTGCTCTGCTCTGTCCATTCAGTATTAACTTTCTGCCTGGAGAACCCCATGAGAAACAGAAGTGCAAATTCCAAAGGGGAACCGAGTCTTGGCTCGCCTCGCAGTACAGCAAAGCCAAGTCAAACATGTGGCACGGAGCAAGTCCTTTCCTGACCCTGCACACCAAGCCCACCTGCCCCTGAAAGCAACCTGCATGGAAACAGGCAAACACAGGTGGGCAGAGGCGCCAACGCAGAGCAACGCACACCTGTCCGGGCACAGCCAACCCTGCCCCCGCTCAGACCCATTTCCGTCTACCTTTAGTCAAGCATATCATTAATAATTCTCTCTATTTTTGGATCAAAGCCCTTCAATGCCACAGAGCAAAGGAGCTCACAGGGAAGGACTGTGTATTGGTCCATGCAGAGAAACCTTCTTTAGGGACTTGCTCGCCATTTAATGGTTTTCCTGGGCACCAAGCCAGAGAATGAGCCGTTTCCATTGTATTATCCCGCCATCTTTAGAAACATCCAGTGGGTGGATGAAAAGCTCAACTCTCCAGCCCATCCCCTTCCAAACCATTAGACACAGCTGGGACCTTCCTTGGGAGAGGCCACGTGTCAGGAATGGGGCAGAAAGGTTTTGCTAGAATCGCAAGCCCAGGCGAGAGGACCAGGTGCAGAGCAGTGGTGGCTCAGGATCAAAGCCAGTTTGCCCCGTGCAGGTCGCATGCTGTGCTCCTGGGAGGCCCACAGGGGAAGCTGAAAGCAAGATCAAGGCAGGAATAAAGTGGCACCACGGACAGCTCCAAGTGGCCCGTGCTCCAGTGAGGACTACAGGCAGGTGTTGTCTCAGCAGGGAGCTGAAGGCCTTCCCAGGGGAGCTGACAGGACTACTGGAGGCCTTTATCTGATTTCGTACACTGGGGAGATGGTGCCGGAAGAAGAGAATCAGGCCGTCCGCTGGACTCGGAATCTGGGACGGATTTGCCTACTCTCAGGAGGGAACGCCTCAACCTCATCATACATGCTAACTCTTTCTTTCCAAAGCTTTCCGAGACCTTTGGCTACAGCAGCCTTTTCTGACTCAGGACTTCAACCACCATCAGCCCCTGCCATTGTGGCTAGTGGCCCAGAATTCTGGGAGCTACAGTCCAGTCCACCGTAAGGGCACTAGGTCAGGGGCACCGGGGCCCATGAGGGCCTAAATGGATGCTGTGCCATTTCGTCTGTTGCTTGTTGAAACCATCCTGAGACGCCATAGATGGTCTACGAAAGCTTTGAATTGACACATAAATGCATTCTGTGGGGAGGCCGGCCTTCGTGAGGGCACAGCCTTGGGGTGTGGGAAGCAGCTCAGGATCCTGTCTGGTAGGATCTCCGAACGATCTGCAGTCGATCGGCAAAGGAGAGGAGAAAAAGGAGCAAGGCCCGCCCCTTTCACACAGCAACACCTGCTGCTATTCGACGCACACTAAACTCGGGCATCCTTTATCCCCTCAACAACCTTCAGCGGCTTGGTCTGGGGGATTCTGACTGTGAGGAGGGGAAGGCATTGCCCAAATATGATCAGTCCGAAATCAACTTTCAGCTGGGCTGCGTTGCATCAAGGGACGGATGGTATAAAAAGCCAACGCAACCTGTTTTTCGGTTGTTATTGATTTCTGTGGAATGATTCATCTGTAGCCTTCACCAGCTTTGCTCATTTGCAGTTTAGCAGAAGAAAAGCCTGTTAATTGGAAGAAAATTCTTGTGCTTAACCCTGAAGGGGGGAGAGAGTGCGGAGCGCTCAGCCCCAATCCCTCGTTTGTTCACAGCCTCACAAACAGAAACCCTCGAGGAGGAGGAGGAGGAGGAGGAGGAGGAGGCAGGAAAACCTCTGACCTGAAAGGCCGTGACACGCAGACCAGCAAATCTTGAGCAGACCAAAACGCCCTGAAGTCCATCTTGAGGGGCATCAAGGCCCAAGAGCGTTTCAGGCAGCACACCTTTCCCCCTTTCCACACGAAAAACCACATTTTGGTGTTTCTTGTCCTAGGGATGTGTCTGATGTGCCCGCCTTTGACATGAACCCGTTCTTACCCCATTGATGAAAGCACATTGGCGTGTGCTTTTCCAATAGCACGCCATTTTTCATGCGCATATTCCTAATAAACGCATCCTGTTGAATCCTTTTCTGGGGGTGTGAAGAAATTCCCTAATCGTATTGCAAGATTGGAAATATTCAGACCTCCACTACAGATTGCAACCAAATCTAGGTTTGCTCCAGAAGGCGTGAACTGGGTAAACCCGGATTTAAAATGACCTGAAAGAAATCTCTCATACACTGACAGGCAAGAGACAAGAAGTCAAAAATGCTCAGCTCCCCACTGCCGGGGTCTCTGGTCTGACTTCACATTGTCCTTAAGAAACGGAACGATTTCACTCATTCGCCTGCATCTAGTCAGAGTCGCTCTCGGCAGATCTGCGAGGCGTGTTCCTGTCTGCTGTCCTGCCCCTGCGATTCCACTCTCCTCTCCTGCCAAGCCTGGCTTAGATCCGCTTGCTCAGCGTTACGCGTGTGGCCGTGCTCCATTCTGAAAAGCCCTTGGGAGAGCATGCCAGCACTGAGCCCTGATGGCCAAGGTGGAGGGGCCCAACCCCCAGGTTTCAGCACTTTCTAGCTTAAAATTCTGGCGTCTAGGAGCTGAACTTTCGGGGGGACATTTCAACCTTTTGGAATGAGAGGGAAGCTGCTCAAAAGCTGCGAAGCCACCAAACAATTGCAAGGGGGAATGTGGCAGACGGAACATGCTCGTATCCGGGGGTGTTCTGCCCCATCCCTTCTGCTTTTGGGCCCTGCCCATCCCACCGCAGAATCCAGCCCTCGGGCTGAAAAAGGGTCTGCACCCTTGGGTGGCGGGGTGTGGAGAGAGATGCGCCCCCTGCGCTCGCTCAGAGTGCTCTTTTCTGGGTTCATGCCAAAGCCAGGTGGAATCCCATGGAAATGGAAACAAATTCCGTGCTTTGGAGATTCAGGATAAGCAGAAGCGGGAATTCAAGTCAGCCGTGAGTCAGACGCAGGGATTCTGTTGGCGGGCTGCCCCCCTTCCCTCCGTGTAAAGCACAAGCACTTTCTGCTGCAGATCAACTTAATATTCTAAGGTTCTAATCATTCCCTTTTCAACTGGGAGCTAATTGCAGGTTTCCATGCAGAAAGGGAGGCAGGAGAATTCCCCCTGGAAACCCGAAACCTCTCATTTGCTGCAGCCCCCCCCGCCCCCCGCCGCGCCAGATCACACCAACAGCCGTCATCTCCGACGGCGCCGCTGGCAAGCGCCAATGCATTATTGATGCTCTGTGGCAAGGGAACAACGAGAGCCTGTGCCGGCACGGAGCCGGGGTGGGGGCACTGAGCGCCCGGGAGGAGAGCCGCCTGCTCAGCACTCGCCCCTCTAGAGCGCCTGCAAACTGAGACGAGCCGCCCGCAGACGTGTCTGCCTCCACGCCAAGCCAGCCGCGGGGATCCCGGGCCAGAGCTCCCGCTCTGCTCGCCACGGCAAGATCCCAGGGACCCCGGCCCTTTCCCGGGCCTGCTGCATCATAGCATGCAGCTGGCGGCACTGGCAGGGCAGTCCTGGGACCCCCGGAACTCTTTCCCTCCAAACCGGGAGAGGCTTCCGTGGGCCGTGTGGCGGTGGTGGCGGGGGCAATCCTGGGACCCCCGGAACTCTTTCCCTCCAAACCGGGAGAGGCTTCCGTGGGCCGCGTGGCGGTGGTGGCGGGGGCAATCCTGGGACCCCCGGAACTCTTTCCCTCCAAACCGGGAGAGGCTTCCGTGGGCCGCGTGGTGGTGGTGGCGGGGGGCAAAGGCGCACGGGCAAAACGCCGGCTCCAGGCTCTCAGGGCCGGGGACCTGAAGCCCAACCTCAAGCTGGCCTTGAGGAGGCAGCTCACCTCTTCAGAATGGAGAGATGGTGGGAATCCACGAAAGGACTGGTGGCCAACCGACAGGGTGAGGCCCTCTGGGGGTGCCGGTGGGCCGGGGGTGGGCCGGGGCCACAAGGTCTGGCACCCTTGCGCCGCACCGCAGATTGTTCCATAAGCCTCAGCTGTGTTCCCCGCTTTGTGCCTCTGAGCTTCAAGTCCCCAAAGGTTTCCACCTTCCCTCGCAGAAGACGGGCTCCAGCTCTTCCTGCCTGCATGTTACTGGTTCCGGTGACCCTGACCCCTTTCTCCCTTGCCAAAGACTCTTCCAGGACTGGAGCGAAGGACGGGCGGCGGGCGGCTGATGCACGGTCTCCAGCGCCTTCCGCTGCAGCATATTGTCTGATCCCTGGCCGCTGGGCTGCGGGGACTTTGCTAACAGCTTGTCCCATTTGAGGGCTGCCCGGTGCATCGCACTCTGCCTCCCGCTCGCTGATGGAATTGGATTCTTGGGCCTTTCCCCAAATGCGGGTTCACACGCATTTGTGCAAATCTGCAGTTCCAAAAACCCAGAACTCCTTGCAGATTCACAAATGTTCTTACCCCAAATGCACATTTTCACTTATAGTCTATATAGGAAAAATGCACATTTTCTTTTTTTTTTTTTTTTTGGTAAGTGATTTGCATACATTTCCAGTAATAACATGTGACGGTCCACAGAATCTGTGAGACTTGGGGAAAGCCATGCTGCTGAGAAATCCGTGAGTCTGATTCAGAGAAATTCAAATTCATTTGAATCTCTTCAGGATTTCCCAGCCACCCCTGCAGGCTGCCATATGCTGGAGCGAACCCGTTCACTGAATCTCGTTCGGCCTCAGACTTTGTCTAGTCTGCAGGGAGAGAATATCGAAACACTCAGTGACTGACTAGAATCAGCTTTTGGGACTCTGATTTATATCAGCAACAGGTGCAGGTAGTTCAACATTTCCACTTGATTAAAAAAGCGGGGGGGGATTCCGTCTTACTGGAGCAAAGAGCAGGCCAATGCCCTTTTCCTTACTGAATCTTTGCAATTGGCCGGGGGGGGGGGATATAAAGTTAAATAAATCCAAGGCAAAACCTCATGAATTGGAAATGGTTTGCTGAGGAAACGGCATTACCGCTTTTCTCTCTTGCTTCAGTTCTTGCACGTAGCGGGCCAGCGCAGTGGTGATCTGGGCGGTGATGTTCTCCGAAATGACCTCGTGCTGCCCGGCGTAGTCGTTCATTTCGTTCAAGGTGGCTAAGAAGGCGCAACATGACGAGTACCTGAAAGAGGCAAAGACACGCGAGGACATCTCAATGCTGCATTTTGCCCCTGGAAAAGGGGGCTCCAAGGGCCAGTTCTGCCCCAGCCTGGCGGCCCGCACCCTTCCCAGCCCCACAGCAGCTGCTTGTTTGGGGGTTACCTGGCTTTTGTGCAGGTTTTCACCTGGATTCAAAAAAAGGAAAAAGGGGGCTTTGCAAAAAAGCTGTGAGCTAAACTTTTTGGTGTTTGTGTCCCATTCTTTCTGCCTTTGGCCACATTACCCTCAGGTATGAAGCCCACAAGAGCTTTCCCAAAATGGAGTCTGGGAATCTCTAGGCTACCTCCAGTATCAGAGGCAGTGTGCTGGGGAAGATGGCTGGCAGGGTGGTCTGCCATGACTGCACTGCCAGACATTAACACAGTGTTGCATTTGTATCTATCCTTTTTTCACCACGCAGAAAAACCCAGGCACCTTGCATGGTCCTCCTCACAACAACCCTGTGAGGTAGATCAGGCTGAGAGGCAGCGACTGGGTTAAAGACGGCTGGTGAGCCTCATCACCAAGTGGGGACTCAAGCCCAGGCCTCCCAACCCCATCCAACACTCTGACCACTGCACAACACTGCTCCATATGGATGCTGGTCATCCATTTCCATCACAAAATACTTTGAATGCTGGAATGTGATGAAAAAGGTGGCCTGAATATTGATTTACTCTGTGTCAGTCCCATTCCAGAAATCGTTCAGAAACATTTTTTATGGAAACATACTTGTATTCATCCTCTTCTTTGGAGTTCTTTTTGGGCTGGTATTTCTTTGAAAGGTTCCTAACATGAAATAAAAAGAGAATAAGGTAAGTGTTAATAAATTGCCTTTCGATGTGTCCACCGACACACATGCATAAATATCTAATGATCAAACACGCCAGCAAGCCGTGTTGCCTGCACAAAACTTGCCAGAATCGATGTACATAATAGCTTTGCTAGGACAACTCAGAGCAGTTGGGATTTCCAGTTCTCTTCTTCAGGCATCACCAAAAGTGAGGTGGGGCAGGAAGGGGGAAAGCTTATGGGATGCTGCAGACCCCCGGAACGTGACGTGCACCCTGCCTTCCTTTTTTCTGGGTGTTCGTCCTCTCCAGCCACTCCAGAAAATGATCTGAGCTGACTGCACGGGCTCTTCCATCTCTGCCCCTCTGGCCGTGCTGACATAAAGGGCACCACCCTGACTCCTCTTTCTGGATCCCCCAGGTGAGGGGCCAGGCTGGTTCGCCTGGGATGGAAAAGGTTCTGCGCTTACACAGCAGGCGTATCGTGAGCCGAGGCAGCTGGAGCCGGGGGTCCGACTAGATGGACCGGGAGGGCCTTCTAGTTCGCTCTGTTTTTTGCGCTTCTGCTCCCCCCCAGAAATGCAGCATCCAGGGCTGCCTGCTGCCCCTCTCCTTCCCAGCAGCCTTTGGGAAAGGGCCTTGGACCGCCTTCAGTCCAGGGACCGAATTCCATCTCGGAGATGCTCTTGGGGCCGCGCTGCAGCGACAGAGACGGCCTCTTGCGATTCAGGTGGGGCCGAAGGCTCCGAGACCCCAAACTCGGCGTGCAGGCGCTGGTGCTGGCAGGCAAGCCGTGGGAGGGGTGTGGAGGCCTTGCCGGGGGGAAGCCGGCACGGCACCAAGACGAGGACAGCACCAGAGGAGGAGGGCGGGGCTTTCTGGGAATCCACCCCACGGCCCCCCAACTCTGTCCTTGTGGCAGTGAAAGCGGAAAGCACCACAGAGTCCAGCAGAGCCCCCTCGGAGCGCTTGTGCGCCCTGGCCCCGTGACTCGCTGCCCTAGCGGCTCTTCGTAACATCTCGCCTGAAAAAGAGATCTGGAGGTGCGGAAAGCGCGCAGCTCTTGGCATCGATCTTTGCGTTGGACCGTGAAGGTATTACCCTGTTCAACATGCTACAAAGGGGACCCAAGAGGTTTATCGCTCTGACGAGGGTGCCTCTCCCCCGCTTCAAACAGAAATGCTCGCAAAGTGGCAGATCTCCATAAAACAAAACGACGAAAACTGTTTGCTTCAACTGCAACTTGTGTATTACAGTGCAGCTTATTTTGAAGCGGCAGGTGTTGCTTCTCCGGCATTCGAGCCAAGGGGCAGTATAGCTCCTTAAAAACAACCCCTTACTAAATGGGGCAGTCCCACACCCCAGACCTTGATATATGGAAGTCTCCAGACTTAGGAGCACTCCTAAAAAAATCTAGCCTTCCCCAGTGAAAACTGTGGCTTTCACTGCAGAACTCAGATCTAAAAATATATACGTGCATTCGGTAGGTAGCATCAAGTGCACGTTTTGTGCTTTGCCAGTCCGAAGGGTTCCTCCCACCCTCAACATCTCGGCTCGTTTGCTAAGCGTGTCACACAATTTCTAAGTATACTGAGCAGCTGGCTCAGACATAACCTTGTCCCCTGCTCAGCCGCAACCCCAAAGGAGAGGTAAAATTAAATAGCAGAGGAAACAAGACAATTTATTGCACAGGAAGTACGAAATGTAGCATTGCCACATTCTGCAATGCCTCTCAAAGACTTTCCTTGGAGATTTTAGAAAAGAGACGCAATGGAATTTGATATTATGAAGAATCGTAAGGAAAACTTCTAAGGAGCCGGTGGAATCCAGGAATCCACCCTGACTTTTTGCTGGTAATTATCATTTTATTTATGCAATTGTTGTGTTCCACTGATAACCTGCTTTTTGTCTCAGAAACCCAAGTTCAAGGTGGTGGATGGGAGACGCATGGCCTACAGATCAAAATTCAACTTCTTTGACTAGCTTTAGGAAGACCAAGAATAAAGGCAGTAAGTGGCATTTTTCAACTGGGCTTTACTTCCCCATTTGAGATCTTGCATTTCATACTTGGCACATTTCCTCTTTCACAACAAACTCTTCTGCTCAGGCCAAGTCAAACATTTTTTTCACTGCTGGCAATTTTGTCTCATATTCTGTGGCCAAAAAAAAAAAATGTAGCAAAGGAACTGAAGGAGAAACCCAGTTGGATTTCCCCAAATGCAGGCAATGGGAGAAAAACACGAGGCGCGCTCGCGGCGGGAGAAGCGAGACGACCCATGTCTGAGCGGGTGCAAGTGGCCACGTGCTGGGCCTCTTTCCGCCCAAGGACCGGATTCCACGCTGAAGCACCTGCTTCCTGAACGGCAGCACCCGAGGTTGTCCCACTGAGTCTGGGCCCTGGATATGAGCCTGGGAGCCCATCTGCCCCTCCCCGGCACCTGGCAGATAGAGGCCCAGGGGCCGTGAGGGGCATCGGGTCCCCCAGGACTGGCCGTCCTTTGGCCCACGGGGCCTCCCCTCTGGCTGTCCTCAGTCTCTTTGCTTGTGTGTGTGTGTGTGTGCGTGTGTGTGTGTTTCCTGATCAAATACCCTCCTCCCCACTGTTCGTACACCTCCTTTTTACAAATCTGCATGTCCTTAGGAGATGGGGGTCCTTCAAAACACACACACACAGAGTGCAGAGCAGAGGGAACTCAGCACGCGCAAATGTGTGCCTTCTTTGGGCCTCAGCCCCCAGATCTTTTCAGTACTTGGCAGCAAATCTGTCCAGACCAAAGGGACCGAGCTGGCCCAGCCGATGGCTCGACGCAGCTTTGTGCAGCCCCTCAGTACTCCTGGCCTCCAGCAGAGCCAGGAAGGAAGTGCGTGGCTCTGCAAAACGGCACCGAACGTCATCCCAGTAAGAGGAATCACGCTGGGGGCCTTCACTGAGGTGGCAGGAACCGGCGGCTCCGGGGAGGCGTTGGGCTGGCTCTTTCCGTTCGCAGCCACATCCTTCCACGGCGGGGCATCCTTGCACTGCAACGGGCATGGCGCAGCGGTGGCAAAGCTCGTGTGCCCCCACGCCACCCCAGGAGCCTTGCGGTGGCGTTCCTGGGATCGTTATGCGCAAGTGGCCTGCTCAAGAAGTCCCCCGGTGCTTGGGAGGGAGGCCGGTGCGGTCCATGTGCTGATGCGCAAAGGACCCTCTGCTGCTGCTCAAGGGCAGACCGTCTACGCCTCGCAACTTCCTGCTCTACAGAAATGTGTCTGTCATTTATTATTTGGCATGGCGGGGAGGGGTGCCAACTTCTCGTTATCCACGGCGGCTTTTATTGTGAGCATTACAGGAGCGATCCGTTGTGCTGAACTCCCCTCAAACCTTCACCCCCGGAGAACCAGCCATCGCTCCTATGAAGCTCAGAACAACGCCTGCAAGGGGCAAAGGCCGTGGGAGTCCCCTGCTGCCCCACTGGACCTCCTTGTTCAAGGATGGCACCCAGATGGCCCCAGCGCCCACAGGGCCACCCCTGATGGGTGGGAGGCAAAGGGAGAGCAGGACAATGAAGAGCTACACAGTGGCAGGGAACCTGCATTCTGCTTCCCCACTTGGCCACACAGTGCACTGGCCAGTCAGTGACCCATAGGTCTGGCCTACCTTGCAGGGTTATTGTGAGGATGCAATGGAGAAGGGGACAACCATGGGAGGCACCCGGGTTCCTTATGTCAGGAAATAAAATGTCGGGAAATAAATGCAGCTAGGCACACTGGCGCGTGCTCTTTTCCTCTTCCTTCCCCAGCCCCCTTTCCTCGGGTGTCCCTGAGGAGAGACTGAGGTAACAGGGCATGTTCAGCCTTGAGAGGAGAAGACTGAGAGGGGACATGATATCACTGCATGAGCACCTCAAAGGCTGCCTCATGGAGGAAGGTCACGATCTCTTCTTGCTGATGCCAGAGTGCAGGACACGGAAGCATCAATTCAAGCGGTGACAGCCCAGGTTCAGGCTGGACACCAGGAAAGGTTTCCTCACGGTCAGAGCAAGACGGCAGGGGCACCAGCTGCCAGGCTCTCCCACTGGAGACTTCCAAGAAGAAACTGGACCATCCTCCAAGCGGGGTGGGCAACCCGGTGGCCTCCTGCCCCTTCCAACTCTGCTCTAGGCCCAGGGGCTCCCCTGAAACAAAGCCTGGCCTGCCCAAAGCAGAGTCCCCTGCCTCTCCCGCTGGGGGTCAGCACTCCGAAGTGGCCGCTAGGCCATGCCAGGGCGAAGGCTGGCCTGGGGCTTGGGAAGGGGCCCCCGAGCAGCCCCAAATCTGTGGGGCAAGTGGCACAGAGCACCACAGAGCAAGCTGGCTGGGCCGGGGCACAAGCGGGCGCGGGGGGGCGGGACCCCCAGGGCTCTGCCAGGAGACCCTCCCGTGGTACGGTCCTCGGTAGGTGCCCGACCACACCAATCCCAGTGTCCTGGGCACCTGAAGGATCCCAGACGGGGATACATGCGTCCTGCCCGCCACCATTCGACTTTTAAGCACCGGTTTCACCTTCCCCCTGACAGCAAGGAGAGCACATTTTATGCGACGGTGGCCTTGCCTGCTATATATGGAACGGCGACGCTCCGAACTGCAGCAAGGTCGCCCTCCCGACAGCGAAGCGCACGGCCGAATGAAGACACACGTCAGGTGGGGAGCTCAATTACAGGCCGAGGGACACGCCGAATGCGGTTCGGCCCCCGTGTCCGACGCAGGCCATAAAAGAGGTGGGAGAGGATAATGCGACGTATGCGGTCTTTCTCGGGCTGAGCGAAAATGGGGCTCCCCATGTGATGACCCCACGCGGAAGCCACACACAGGTGCCTGCTTGTGAGATGACGGAAGGAGATCCCCGCTGTTTCCAGGAGGGTGGGGTGAAATTTTGGGCAGGGGGCGATGCATGGGAGGCAGGGCACATGTGTCAGCACGAATAACCACGGAGGGCGGTTTCCCACCGAGAGCAGCAGCGCGCCCCTCGATGTGCCGACCGGAATCGGCAGGGACGCTCTGCCAAAGGAAGGGCCTTGAGCCTCACACCGGTGGGCCAAACCGGCCCTTCTTGGGCTCCCCAGAACGGCCCCCGCTTTCCCGCCACTGATTGTTTGGCGGGGACTGACTTTCCTGCTGCATTTCCCCCCAGCCTAAAAGTGGGGGAAGCGCCTTCCTTGCTGGCAGTCGGAGCCTAAAGCGGCATGACGTGGGTCGTCTCGGCCCGCCTGCTTCCGGCACCACTGGCCCGGAGGCCTGGTCCCAGGGAGCTTCCTCAGCCTGGAAGGGGCTCAGGGCCCTGCGATGAGACACGCCCCGCCTCCCGCCTCGCCCCGGGAGCCGGCCGTGCACTGGCACTGCGCCGCGCCGGAGGGCTTTGCACGCGCACAGAGGCGCTGAGACGCGGCTTGGGCAGAGGGAGCGCGGCCCTGCCCTTCCTCTCCTGCCCCTGCCCTCACACGGCGCAGATGAGGAGGCGTCCAGAGACCAAAGGGAAGCCACACTGCCCGCAAAACGTGGCTGGAAGGGGCCAGCGGCACAGGCTGCGGCGCGCGGCCCCTGGAGCGGGCACAACGTCGCTGGGCCAGACCGAAAGGGCTGCTCCACATCGCCACCGTTACCAGGACCATTATCTTTTTTTACATTTCTTAGGGTGCAATCCCACCGAGATGATCTTTGACCCCCAGACTCGCGGCGTGAGCGCCAGGGCTGAGCTTCGCCCTCCTGGCCCCTTTCACTCTGCATGCGCGCCAGACAGCTGCTTTTGGCTGCCTAGGTGGGGCGCTTTGGAAGGGGGGGAACCAGAGAGGACAGTCTCCCCTCCTCGGGGCCTCCTGGAAGGAGCCTGCGCACCTGAATCTGGGGATCTGAGGGACCTGGCAGGCCCCTCGATGCCGCCAAGAAGCTGTAGGATTTCCCCTTGCAACACCTTTCCCAGCAGAAGCCTTGAGGGGTCCCACGAGATGCACAAACACCGTCGATGAGAAACGGAGGAGCTCCTCACACACCCCCAAGCACCAGCGGAGAGCGGAAAATCCTACCCCGAGGCCAGAAGGGTGACAGTGCTGGCACCCAGTGGGCCCCACTTGGCAGAGCCTTCCACAAATCAAGGAGCAAACACCGAGAAGGCCCTTCCCCTTGCGCTGTCCCCTGTGCCACCCTCAGAAGAGGCCCCCGAGAAGGCCTCCCGTGGGGACTGCAGGGCAGAGGCGGCTTGCACCAGGAGAGGCGCTCCAAGCCGGCCACACAGTCTCCAACTTGCGGGGACCTCAGCTGAGCATCGGTACGTGAATCTTTCGCTCCAGGAGCAGTTCAGCAGGGAACAGAATTCTGCCTGCTGGAAAAGGAACCCCGGAAAGAGGCAGCGCTGGCATCACAAGAAGGACCGCTCCACGGCCCAACTTTCTTTTGCCAATGCCACCTGTCTCAGTTCAAGCCTGTGGCGGGATTAGCCCTGCAACCTTCTCCCACTCCCAGCGTGGAACGGAAACACACAAATAGATCAACCTGCTGCCTCCTGCTGACTCATTTGCCTGCACTGCGAATCTGCACCTCCAGGTTGGGTACAACTAAACCTCAGGGTCCACGGATTGTTCTGTTCTTCCCTCATTCCAAATTTCTGTACCCGCAAACCGGAGGAAGAGTCCTATCCTAGATAACCTGAAAGCTGGAACCTTCCAGTGGAATTTTGGCTGGTCCTGATACCAAGTATTGTCCAATTGCGGGTTTGCCTGCTTGTTTCCCTCACGGCCCGACACAGCGGTCTTTGCCTTATTTAAAGGTTCATTTCAAAGGATACAAGGGGCACCACTTTTATTCTTTCTGGATTAGCAGGCCCTTCAAAAAACCGATTTTGTCAGATTCTTCCGAAACAAACACTCTGACTCACCTAAGTTGCTTTGCATAGCTGATTTCAATTTCGGTCCTTTCCTTAACAAACTTGATGTATTTTTCCAGAACGTCGATACCCCACTGCGTGTGTTTTTCGAGATTGTCAAATTGATCCTACAGAACAGAGAGCAAAAGAAAAGGTGTCAGTGGGAGACCTCTGTGCAGAAAAAAATATAACAACAACAACAGTAATTCACACTATTCATCATAAAAGGCAGCACATTATAAAGGCACCTTTTTATCAAGCCACACATGCTCAAGACAATCTTAAGCACCTGCTTGCTCAGCTGAGCAAGCTGCTCCACCGCTGCTGGGTACCTGATTTGCAGGGGCGACAAGACAGGAATAAAAGGGCTCAACCCCTTTGCCCCAAACACACCTCAATCGGCCCTCGCGGCATTGTTTTCCAGCACGCAGTGCTCATGATGCAGATGCGAACACCAGACAAGGTCCAGGCCACAGAGAGGGGTGCAAAAGCGGTCAAGAGATCCGGGAGGCATCGAGCAGGCCTGCAGGATCTCCCGAGGCCCCACAGCCTGGCACCAAAAACTCCTCTCTTGCAGTGCAACACACCTGTTTCCCTGCTTCGTGCTCTGGACTAGACAATGGTGGTGGGGAGGAAGAGGAAGGGCCTTGGCTGCCCTGCGCCTCGGTCAAGCAAGCAGGTGGTGGCTATCCTGAGACAGAAGCAGCAGCACGAGAGCAGCCGGTGCCCACAGTGGTGAGAAGGGAGAGAGAGGCACGGAGGGGACCGGTCCAAGGGGCCGCCGAATCCTGTCGCAGGACTGCTTGCTCAGAAGGAGGACGCATGCTCCTTCGCTGCGAGGTTCAGGGTGGAAGGCAGGCCCCATGGAGCATCATACAAACTGCAGCACCTTCCTGTCCGCTGGTCTCCTGCGTGTGGCCTGGGAATCGCTTCCATGGCCTCCCCAAGAGGCTCGGCCGCTCTGGCGTGGAACTGGGTCTTGCACCAGTGGCTCGCGCCCTCACTGCTCCCTCCAGCAAGACGGAGGTCCGGAGCGTGGAGGGCGCACACTCAGCTCTTCCGTCCCTCGCTGGCTCTGAGGGGCGAGGCCATCTAGAAACCACATGCAGTGGCCAGAGGGGAGGTGGGAGACTTCCTGGACAGCGTGGGGCAAAAATGCTTTGAGGTTCTCTCAAAGTGACGCTCAAACGGGACTTCAGAATAGAACTCCCTGCATGCAGAAAGCTAGTGCCTTGGGGGAGGTTGCAGAACTTGTTCTCTGTCCTGCTAGTCGTTTAGCTGCTAGGAATGGATGTATTTTGAAGGAGAAGCATTTCACCCCGTCAGCCCCCACCTGAAGTCACGTGGCCCAAGCTCAGCTCAGCCACCACAGCAGAGGTTCCATCTACAACCTGTGCCACACCCTTGCCTTAGAAACACAGAAACTGAGCGAGTCAGAAGGGGTCTCCTGGGCCATCTAGTCTGACCCCCGGCACCAGCCGGCTCCACTCACAACATGCCCACCACGTGCATGTCCAGCCTATCTTTGAACACTCGCACTGATGGGGCCTCAACCAACCTCCCGTGGAAGCCCATTCCCACCCTCGGGGTCCTGACTGTCAGGAAGTGCTTCCTGGCATCCAGATCGAACCTTGGTTCCCTGAGCTTGGCTCTGTTGGAGCGCGTCCTGCCTTCTTCTGTAGGGGAGAACAGGTCTCTGCCCATCCCTCACGTACCTATATGCCTTAACCCGCCGGCCCTCCCTGGCCATGGCCTGCTTACTTCCTGGAAGCAGGGAAGCCCAGGCCGGGGAACAGGCCGTCGGCTCCTGAGGAAGGCGCCAGGTCGCGCAGCCGGAGTCCGGCTACTGCAGGGACCCGGTGGCCTTCACGGCCCCTTCCGACCCCGTGCTTCTATGGCTGCCCTCTATGGTTTTTTGTTTTGCTTTTCTTTTGAGACCAAAGCCAAGCTCCTCTAGGGTCAGGACGTGCCAGTGGAGACCAAGGCCACGATCCGCCACTCTGCTGTATTCCCGTTCACTACGTCTGGGTGGGAAAGCTGGACAGTAAGAAAGCCGGCAGGACAACGATGGCTGTGCATGCAATGTGGTGCTAGAGGCGAGCCTTGTGAGCTCCCCCAGCGACAGAACAGCGAAAGGGAGCCCGGATCGACTCAAGCCGGGGCTTTTCCTGGCAGCAGAACCGGCAAACGGGCCGTGGGATCCAGGAAGGCCACGAGGCAAGACTCACTGAAAAAGACCGTCATGCTGGGGAGAGTTGAAGGCAGAAGAAGAGCAGGTCCAAATAAAAGATGGATCAGTCCCATAAAGGAAATCATAGTGCGGGTCTGTGAGCTTTGGAGCGCATCCAGCATAAGGATGCCATAATTCAGAGACGGCCTGAAGCGTGGAACAACAAAATGTTTGCATGCTTGTTTTTGCGCTTAAAAATGGCGGAAATCCTTGTGCACCATGGCAGGAGGTTGGTGTAGAGATGTAAAACAACAAAAAATGAATAAAAAATAAATGTATTCAGTACAGCATAAAGAAATAACCTTTTGTCGGTTCCCTGCAAAACCAGGAGGAGGAAGGAACTGTGAATGTTATCCAGAATGACAATGTCCCCTCGCCGCTTGGGAGCCAGGCTGCAACTATTCTGCTAGCGCTTTTCCCTGAACATCCAAAATGTCTTAACGCTATGCACCGTCACAGAAACTCAGCCAGAGGTTCTGCTGCAAGCAGGAAGGCGTAGAGGTCATTAACTCCACCCCTCCATGTTGGGGGGGCCATCATGCACCCTTGTGTCCATCATCCACACACGGACTTTAAGCTTGAGGAGGCTGCCTTGGTCTGCAGGTGGTGTTGGTGCCATCATGCCCCAACACAAGTGTTGGTTAGTGCAAAGGTGTGCTTGCACAAGATGCTTTAGCACGGACGTTCCTTTGCACCAACCTACATTCACGCAAATCCCCTGCTCCACACCCAAAGTTCAAAAAGCCGCCTACGAATCTACAGACTCAAGGAGCACTGATTCACTGCAATCTGAGCTCGTTTGCAGATCTTGCCAACATCCCCAATTGTGAGAACACTGTATTTTAAAAAATGCATCTGCAGGGGAAGGGGAGGTAGAAATTAATTTGGGGGCAGATGTTCCCTCCCGAAGGATATGCAGGCACTGTGGTCTCTCAAGGATGCAGGATGCAGGCTGGCACTACGGCAAAGTCGGGCCTTGGGCTTGTTTGCAAAGGGGGGGGGGGGGGGAGGCAGAAGCAGGAACGCACAGGGAGAGAGCCTCAGCATACGCGCGTGGCCTCAGCCGTGTTTACCAGCCGTTCGTCTTTGAAATCCTCATTTGCACACAGACTGCGCTCAGATTTGAGCTATTCCGTCTATGCCATGCACAAGCGCCTGCGTGGCAAGCCATATAAGGCTGGTTCGGGAGCCTTCGGTGAGGAAAGGGCCAGCACAGAGGAAATGACCAGTACTTATGCATCACATCACAGAGATAAAATATAAACATTCATCTTTCCGGGTCTGGCTCCGAGCTCCGAGCATCGCAAAGCAGAGCCCTTATAAGCCCCTGTATAAATATTGGGCTGGATCCAGGAGCCAGCTTCCTCGAGGAGGAGGGAATTTGCACAGGGCTGTCCGATTCAGGGGCCTCCCCACACTGCACGTCAGGGCTGCTGCCTCTCCGTGCTGTCTTTCCGGGCCTTGCGGGGGCAGCTGTGGGCTGCGGGGAAGTCGACTTCCATCCAGATTCAATCTGGATCCAGGCTGCTGACTGTAGATGCGTGTGGCTGTGCCTCCCGGTATGGATTTATGAGAGATTAATTTTAGAGCGCTTCGGATCACGATGGATTCAGTGTGCACCTTTCTAACTGAGAACGGGCTTGGACTCAATCGCCAGCCAAAGTCCAGGTGCTCCCAACTCACAAGGTGACCCGCGGGTCAAAAACAGGCACAGCCCACTTGAAAAATGCACAGAAAGAAGGCAGGAGGCCTCTTTGATAAGAGAATGTGCATCTCCCAAAGAAGTGTGCAGCTGACACAGATTTGGAAAAATGTGGGTGGAAATAGGTGTGGATTCCATACAAAAGGAAACACACAAATCTTGCAAACTGATTCAAACATGGACTCAAGTCGAAAAGTGCTTCTAGCTGGAATTTGGAGAACTTTGCTGGTCTGGAGTGTTGCTGATTCACACTTCTTTACTTACAGGTAAGTCCAGTGGTATTAATAGGGTGCCCCCTCTGTTCACAAACCCCACAAAGCCAACAAGCACTACACTGGGAGACCCCAGGAAGAAAGGCCTTCCACCGGGGCTACCCCTGCGGAAAAGAGGAAACCTGGCTACCCTGAAGCTGCTGCCAACCCCCAGGCACCTCGTCCATTCTGCTGGAGATGCAGGGGAATAACCAGAGGCCGCTGACTTGAAGCCTGGGAAAGAAACACACCGCTCCCCCAGCTCCTTGGGCAGAACGCAATCGAACGGGCCAGCTGTGACCTTTCATCTTTCAGTTTCCCCAAAGAATGGATCAGATCCGCTTTTCAACATCCTAAAATTAATAGGGCTTTTTGACTCATGCACGGAATTTGGGGAGGGCTTGAGAGAGCATGAGGCACAGCGTTTCCCTGTGTTACGGCTCTCTGAGAGGAACCCTTTCCCGCACAGAGATGCAAAACTCAGACATTAAAAACAGGAGTGTGCCAAAATTACTCACAGCGCTGAAAAACACTTCCTTTTTGTGTGCTTTTGTTTTCGTGCAAGCACTCTCTGCACAAAAACATTTGCCTGTCTTTGCAAGGCCATCACTTGCCTTCAAGCACCATCACTGACCCTCAGTGGCCCCTTCCAACTCTCCTGTTCTGTGATTCAGTGCAGCAAGCTGGCTTTGCTCCGCTTGCTTGATGAAAGTTAGTCACATGACAAGCCAAGTGCATCAGCAACCTGAAGAACCCACGTCGCCAACCAGGACCCAAGGAGCCTCAGCATCTGCTCAGCCCCCTTTCCCGGCTGGAACTCCATCCTGCCAGATCAGCGGTTCTTCAGCTCCTCCCTGCGCCTGCTTGAAAACAAGACCACTTACCCTTACCGGGGCTGCCATGCAGCAGAGCATCTGTGCCTCCGCTGGTCTGGGGGGGCTTGGAAGGGCTACCGCCTGTTTTGCACAGTTCAGGCTACAGAGTCGACGCAGGACCCCAAGTAGAGTGCATTTCCTTTCATGCACTCGACTTCAAAGCCGAGCGAGAAATGCCCAAGCTGTCCTGCTGGCTTCCTCCAGAGGAAGGCAGCAAGCACAGATCCTGAGTGCCTCTTGCTTTAAGAACCATTTTGAGAGCAGCCACAAACGCATCTGCAAAGTGCAGCCACTTCCTCCGCTTCTCAGAAGATGAGCTGATCTACCAAGAAACCTGGCTCATAAATCATATTTGAACAGATACGTTCTAATTTCCCCTCTTTTTTTCTGCAGGGGAGCATCCGAACGCAAGCCACGGAAAGATCTCTCTGGTGCAAAATGAGCGTCGTCCTGCATGCCAGATGCAGCAGCTGCATCGCTCACTTCACGGATCGGTTCCTGGCCAAGGACCCCGAGAAGAGGCTGCGGTGGCTTCTTTCTGCCCGCGGGCCAAACTCCATTTTGGAGCAGCTCTCGGAGACCACACTCCAGGGGTGTGGAGGGTCAAAGGCAGAGGGAGTCGAGCCACAAGCAAAGGGGCGAGACCAAAAACCAGCCACAGATCCGAGCTTAAAAGCTCTTCCTGCTGGTACCTTAAGCATTCGGAGAAATACTTCAAGCTTTGACGATGTCGGGGGAGCAAAGCTGCACAGAAGCCTGATTTGAAGGAAAGAAACAGGGGCCCATTTTTGGGCAATGTAACCCCATCCAGTTCTCATGCAATTTCGGAAAGGCGCGTGCCATCACACCTCCTCGGGGCAGTTCTGAGCACTGACCCATGTCAAAAGAGAAATTGTCCGGCTTCCCATGACAAGGGCACTCCCAAGGACTGGGCCGAGCACAGATTGTCTCGGACTGTGAGTTGCTGTGTTGTCTGAACCCAGCCCCACTAAGGAACCATGGTTTGCCACCCATGAGCAACCTACAATCAGCCATGGGTCCAGACAAAAGCCATTTTGCTGGGTTCGGCAAGATCCATGTTCTACGCCACCCATGGCTCAGTTCTTGAGTGTGGGTTGTCGGGTTGTCTGGATGCAGTCACTGAGAGCCTGAAGGCTGCAAGGGACTCAAATGGGCCACTGCAGCTTGCGGACGTGGCTTTCTGAGGCGCAACTCGGCTGTGTACATGGGGTGAGGCGGGAACCTTAAATGGGAAGCCCGCAGAGCTACGCTGATCTTGCTTGGCCTGGTTGGGAGGGGTTCCATGCCCCTGGCCCAACGGGAAGATCTGGCCGGGGTGGCAAACGCATTCAGCGGTGCGCAAGCGGCAGCTAACTGACCCGACTGATTTCCAGGACCACAGCACAGAATCCGGAGGAGGAGGAGGAGGAAGAAAACAAAAGGAGAGCATTCCAGAGCCCCACCCCGCCTCGTTAGAAGGGGTCAAGTATTTTGATCAGCTGCTCAACATCAGGACCTACAGCCGCTGCTGTTTTCAAGCAACTTAGAAACATAGAAACAGAGCGAGTCAGAAGGGGCTTCCCGGGCCATCTAGTCTGACCTCCAGCACCAGCCGGCTCTGCTCACGACATGCCCACCATGTGGACGTCCAGCCTATCCTTGAACACCCGCACCGATGGGGCCTCAACCACCTCTCGTGGGAGCCCATTCCACACCCTCGGGGTCCTGACTGTCAGGAAGTGCTTCTTGGCATCCAAACTGAGCCTTGGTTCCCTGAGCTTGGCTCTGTTGGAGCGTGTCCTGCCTTCCTCTGCAGGGGAGAACAGGTCTCTACCCACCTCCGTGTGACACCCCCTCACAAACCTGTATGTTGCCAACTTCAAGAGGCCAGAAGCATTGCTTGCAAACAAATCAAGGAAGATGAGATGGTCGTTGGGGAAATTTAGGACTTTATGGACAGCCACTGGCTTAACTCTGATGCTTTGGGGGTTTTGTTTTGCTCTTTCTTCTGTAATAATTTTTGCATGCTAGTTTCTGTACGGAGCAATAGCAAGCCACCCTGCAGAACTTGGCAGGAAAGGTGCTGCAAACACCCATTCAGTAAATAATGAAACGCCACATTTCTCCCGCGCTCAGCCTGCCCCAAATGAAGCGAAAGGAAACCAAGAACCAGGAAACCAAGAACCAAGAACCGTGGTGGTCTCACAGCAGGGGTGCAATGCAATGCAATGCAATGCAGCATCTGGGCCTGGAAACTCTCCTCTGATCTGTGGCCCGTGATGGGGAAGGGGAAGGACGCAGCTGAAAGAGAGCCGCATCACAGGAACCACACAAAGGCTGGGTGCGCGCCGAAGCAGTGGGCCGGAGGGGAAAGGGTTAACTCCGGAGAGGCAGCTTTCGGAAGCTGCTATGGCAACAGCACCGGCATTCCCAGGGGTGGGGGAGCCCTCAGCCAATGGGAATTTCCTGTGCCTGGCTTTCACACTTCCAGCGGGCTGCCTCATTGGTGGAACGGGCAGATGCTTCCGCAAATCGGGAGCTGAGCTCTCCCGAGCAAGCCAGCCGTCCGAACGAACGAACGAACAGAGACCGTGCTGCTCTCCTTCTGCTTTGGTTTCAACAGCTGTTTGATTTTTCAAGGGCTGCTTTAGGACTCCCCTTCACTCGGCAATGCTCTCGTGCCCTCTCTTCTGTGGATCAAGTCGTATTGGGATGTCTGCTGATCAATCATATTGATCGGTTGCTCCCAGCTCAGCTGTCCAAACTGAGATCACATCACTTGCTTTAACACACACACACACACACACACACACACACACAAAACGGGGGTGTCACCAAGAGCTACACATCTGGCTTTCCATGGGACTGCCTTCCCCACACCGCTGGAAGCCCGCTTCTGCCGTTTGGGAAGCACCGGCAGCAGCGGCCGCCCAGGAGAGCTTTCTCTGAGCTTAGGAGCCGTGCAGTTTCCAACCCGTCTGAACAGCGTGGATCTTGGCTCAGCCATCCATGCTCTGGGGACCTCCTGCCGTGAGCCGGGACTCCTCCTCCGTGCCGTTAAAAGCCACAGACCATTTCCGTGCAGGAGTTCTCTATTGGCCCAAAAGCACAACGCACCCAGCACGAATCTGAGCATGCAGAGGGTGGTCGGTTGTGCCTGGCCTAGTAATCACTTCCAGCAACGCTCCTTATGAGCATGCCTGGGCCCCATCCTTTTGGAAGGGGCCTTCTGAATGCGAGCAGGCCTCCTTCACACGGCTGCCCTCTTCCTCTGGCGACACGTCAAGAGCGGTGCGCGCCTCGCCTGAGTCTGAGAAGCCCCTGCTCCAAGTCCCCGCTGGCCAGCTGCACCATGCCATGTCCAAGAAGGCCCGATCCGCAAGGATTAAGCCCAGTGCTGCTCTGCGGAGACGGTCCAGCTCCTCCCAGATGCTCTCTTGGCTAGCTGGACAACAAAAGCTGGCAGCTCAAATGGCGTGGGAAGATTTATGCCCGGGGGGGGGGGGCAGAACCTCTTCCCATGGAACCAGGCACTCTGGGGCCACATTCCAGGGGTGTCCAAGGACAGAGCCCAACAGGCCCCGGCCTAAGATGCAAAACGAACTCTTTCGGTGCAGCCCAGAGCTCTTGGGGTAACGGAGCCTGGGGACAAGCTGCTTCAACACTTTAGAAGGGGAAGCAAACATACACGGAAGTCAGGAGAGCAGCGAAAATGGCTGAGCGGAGGAAGCATGCTGGCGACTCGTATTCCACCAGAGCCACTTCTCCCTGCCGCTTATATTCCGAGCTTTTTAGGAGCTATCCTTGCTGCGCCGTGCTGAAGAGCCCATTTGGAGGATGGAGCTTGGCGCTGTGGATGGCTCAAACAGAGCTCAGAGCAAAAGCTGCAATGGCTAGGGAGCCCCATCAGCCCAGGAACCACCCGCCTCCCTGCAAATACAGCAGGGCGAGGGAAGGGGGCGGGGCTTTCTTGGCCCTCAGGCAAGCCGGGTCTGGACCACACACCTGAGGCTCTGCCCCCAGAGACTGGGGGGCGATGGTGCATGGACACGGCTTCAGCAGGGGCCCCACACGCCAAGCCATGGCGTTGCCACTGCCAGGCCAAAACCAAAAGAGCGTTTTCAAGAACGCATTTCAACACCATCAGGGAAGCAGAACCCAGGACGGCCCCTGGCAGAATTTCCTTCTATTGTTATTTTTATTTCTTAGATGTATATCCTGCTTTTTTCCAACAAACTCAAGCAGCTGGCGTCCTTCTTTTCCTTCTGCTCCCAATCTTATGCCCACAACAACCCTGAGAGGTAGGCTGGGATGAGAATCTGTGGCTGGCCCAAAGTCGCCCGCTTGGCTCCATGGGAGAGTGGGGACTCGAATCCAGATCGCCCGAGTCCCAGCCCCACGCTCTTAACCACTACCCCACACTGCCTGGGCATGGCGCACAGGTATTTAAAGAGACCCCAGAGTGCATGCCTGTTTCCTTCCCCCATAATGAGCTTTCCCCGATTCCTAAACTCCCAGGCAGAATATGCCAAAGCAGAGGGCGCCGGGGAGAAAAACCTTTGTGCTGCAGCAGCTAGTTCAGTAGCAATATTTAGCTTCCAGGCTCATGGGGCGCTTGCCAGAAAATTGGCTGGCACTGCTTTACTGCTGCAAAAGCGTTCCAAAAAACCCGGGATTCAGGGACGGAGGCAGTGCAGGAAGGCGGGAGAACCAGAGGCTCCAATGGGGTTCTGCCTGGCTCGGATGTCAAAAGGCTTTCCAAGGAATAAACAGTGTCCGCTGCTTAGGCCGGCAGCTCTGTGACTGTGAGGCTGCACCAGCACACGCTGGCTACGCAGGAACTGCTCTGCAGCAAAAGGAGCGGCGAGGGAGAGGTGCTTCCGTCTTTCTGAGCTCCGGCAAGGGATGGTTCTTAGCACCCCTGCTAGCAACAGTCTCGGGGTGAATGAGTCCACGGCAGGGGTGCAGGGCCTGAGTGGCAGAATGTGGGACAGCTGTGGCAGCGCAGGGCAAGTCCACCTGCCGCTTCAAGAGATTGCTTTTGTTTAAAACAAATGTGAGGAGAGGCTGGGGGCTTGCAGCGCCCTGAGAGAGGTGTCCAGGCACGTCAGGGTTGAGACCGCAGGATTCTGCGAGCGAGGCCTTGTGCAGGAACGAGGAGCAGACCGAGTGGGCATTGGGGCGGCCCTCGAGGGCTGGAAGGACGTCCCTCTGACTGCCGTGCTGACCGTGGGCCAGAGGCAGTGCTCGGATGCTTGCGTGTGTGTGCGCGTGTCCTGATCTTTCCGGTACCCAAAGCTCCCTCTCACCAAGATGTGTGTGTGCATGCACACATTCTGTTTTCACGGGTCTCGGGCACAAGATGCCTTTCCAAAAATCGATTCCACACTGATGGCAGATGGGGAGGCACGAATGGCCCATGGGTGTAAGTGCGAAAGATGCCAATTTCCCCCCAAACTCCCCCCTTGCTAAAAAGGGTTCACAGGGCAAGACGCTGCAGACTGGCAGCTGGCAGATGGGGGCCTCACACCTATTTTTAGACAGAGGCTCCACAGACCCTTAAATAGGTGCAAGCTGGAGGGCTCCCAGCCCCGGCCTGCGCTGGAGGGAGCCAGACGGCTGCATTCCCAGCTCTTCTGCATTTGCAGCTTAGACCCAGATTTCTTTCCCCTGCTTCCAGGGCGAGGGCGATCCGTGGCGCGGGGACACAGCAATGCTTGGGAGCAGAGTCTCGTGGAATGCTGCTATTAGCAATGGAGGAATGCACGTGCTGCACCAGAGAAAAGCGAAGGCAGGCCTCCACACGGTTGACTTTTGGACCAGGTGCAAGGAAGAGGGAGCCGACCCTGAGCTGCACCAGCGGGTGAGAGGGGCCGCCCTTCTCCACCTGGAGGGCGCCAGATTAGGAGAGGCCTGACCCAGGGGCACAGGGAGCTGCGGAGCTGAGTTTGAACGGAAAGAGAACTTTTTCTCTTAGCAGGCAGGAAACGTCTGGAAAGGGGGCAGGCTGGGGGAGGCTCCGCTGCAGGTGGTGGTCCATTTCAAAGGGCCGCCATCCATCCTGAGCCCCCCCCCCCACACAACGAAGACAGATGCATGGATGCGGACGGCCGAACCATTTCTAGTCCTTTCCATCCTTGCCAAGAGCAGGTTTTTGGCAAAGCGCAATCCCGTTCAGCCTGGGGACCGAATTCCCTTTTGGAGCAGCCCTGGGGAGGTGGTGGCTTTTCAGTGGTGGGAGGGCCAAAGGCAAAAGGGGTGGAGCCAAACATTTGCTTAATGCTCCCCCCACCGGTAATCCAGCCTTAGAAAAGGCATCTCAACCTTTTGCGGTTGTGAGAGGGCACCACACAAAACCCAGGAAACCATCTCATGATCTGCAATCAGGTGCAAAAGGGGCCTAGCCAGAGGGTGTTCTTTGAACCAAAAAATATATAGTATTAGGATGCTGAGCGGAGTTGCAGAAACGCAGGCCCACGAGCCAAACCTGGCCTGCGCGGGCATGAATCTAAACACTGCCCACCGGCCGCGTGGGGGTTTCCCCGCCCTTTGCGCAGCTTCTAAAAGGGTGAGAAGCTTCTCTTACGTTTTATTTAACGACAGTTCCACCTTAAAGTGTGCTGGGGGGTTTGGCCCTGCAGAACTGGAATGCGGCCCCCAAGACTCCTCCAAACTGGAAACGGGCCTTCCAGCTGAACAAAACACAATGCCCCCGATTGAGAGGATCCCAGGGACACATGTCAGGAAAGGGAGTGCTCAGAAGTCACCTACACCTGAGCCTCTCACAGAGCGGCACGTGCCACAAAACAGAGCCCGGATGTCCGATGGGGGGGATCGCAGCCGGCCCTCGCTGCAGCGGCTTTGATCTTTTCCAGAGCTGCACAAATCAAAATGTCAGCGGTGAGTGAAGGGAGACGGAGGCTGGTCACACATGCCAAACGCTGTTTTGGTGCTGCCCAACTTTCCTTGCAGAAGCACCTGGAGGAGTTTAAAACGACACACGGGACGAGTTGCAACGGCAGGGTACTCCCTGAGCATCCTTCTCAGGGAGTCATACCTCAGCTTCATTTGACGCTTGCAAGCCACGTGGTGCAGAAGACCACAAATATCCGTACAACACCCCTGTGAGGCGGGTTCAGCTAGAAGCCAGTGACTGGTAAAGTTACCCAAGTGAGCTTCATGGCTGGGGGCGGGGGGTCGACCGCACGTCTCCTGGATCCCAGTCCGCCCACTATATCACACTGGCTCACCAATAAGCCTTTGTACACCAGATGCTGGGGAACGTGGGTGGCAGGTGCTGCTGCCTTCCCGTCTCGCTGGCAAATTTCCCATGGGCAGCCGGCGGACTGGATAGATTTCTGGTTGGATCCTGCACAGCCCCTTCTTATGAGCCTCTCCTCATAATCTCTGAATCACCACGACCACCAGTGCACTTATGCCCTTTGTCAGAATTGGCTGAACTTTGATTATCCCAACAATTAGCAAAGGAAAAGCCACTCCATGAAAGAAAAAGAGTTGACCTGCTAGGGTGGGGGAGGGGGCAAATTTGGCCCGCTGAGGCTCCCAGGCAGCCAGGCAGGCCTCTTCTGCCGGTTTTGGCCCTTCTCCTGGCCTTGCCCAGCTGAATCATTTCGCGCTGTCCTGACTTTGCGCAGTTTCTCCACCCTCCGTTCCATCCCTTCCGTTGCAATTTGGGCCCCCGCCCTGAGCCCTTCAAGGGATTGAGCAGCGAGGACGTTAACATCGGAGGGCCAAGTTCAAAGGGGACCGTGCTCAAGAGCAACCAGGTGCAAGAGGGACTCATGTAAAGGAAAGGGAAAATAATCTGAAAGGGCAGCCAACTTGCAATAGCAGTTAAGTGCCCTGAAGCAGGTTTGTTTGGGGCAGCCTGCAATTTACCACAATTGGAAACACTTGCCAGCAGGAAGCCCGTTCGGAAGGGATGCCCCTTCCCGAGCGAGCCGCATCGGGAAGAGATGCACCCATTCGGGCAGGCCTCTGGGTCCGCTGCGTTGCCTGCGGTCTTCATCCCGATACCGTTGCATTTTTAATTGAGTTTTAATGCCGTTACGCTGTGCTTGGTTCAGTCATGTTCTATTTAGCACTGCAAGTCACCTGGAGTGCTATTTTTCTGGGTGGGAAGGCAGGGGATACATCAAATTGATCAATAAATACTTAGGGTACTGCTTTGTCAAAAATGGGTGTCCGAGAGGATACGGCCGGCTCTCGCTCCTGAGGAGCACGAAGCCCCCTTCAGAGAAACCCCTGCTCCCAGGGAAGACTTGCCCCAAGGGCGGCCCGTGCCAGAAGACTGGGAGCTGCGCCTGCAGGAGCCGGCCCCTCGGGGGCCATTCTGGGGGACCTCCACCCTCCAGACGGAGGCAGGGCTGCCCCAAGAACGGCAGCATTTCAGGAGGCAAACCAGAGCAGTCCCGTGGAAAGAAATGCCCGGAGAGCTCCCTCTCCCCCAGAATCCGGGCTGGTCCCCGCTACCCAGCTCTGCCCCTGTGCACGGGCGGAGCGGGGGGGAGCTCCACGACTTCCCAGGCTCATTGCCGGAAATGTCCCCAGTGGGAGGATCCAGGAACTAAGCTGGCCGCCTCGAAAGGCTGCCCTCTTCCCAGCCAGCGACAGGATCTGGCCCCCACCCAGCTGCTCCACCCCTCCCTCCCTTGCCCCCGCTGCACTTTCACTCTTGCACACCAGCTGTGGAGGCACGATCAGCCCCACAGCCCCACCGCCCCACCGCAAGGCAGCCCCCGCCTCCCCTCCTGCAGACGCAGCTCATTGCAGGAACGCCACCGCTGATGTCACGCCGGCTGGTCTGACGCTTCCCTAATGCACAGAAGCAAGCAGCCTGGCAAGCCTGCGCAAGGCTGCGGATGCAGCATCGCATCAGAGCTGGCGCGGGAGAAAGCGCGCGTGTCCCCGGGGTGTCCGCATACCTGCAGAGACAGGCGCTCCGGGCGGAGCAGTCCTGAGCCACTGAGAATCAAAGGCTCGGGGTGGAGAGGGCAGATTCGGCCCCGGTTCCAGTTAAGGCTGGGAGGAATCCAGCCCAAATCCCCAGGCGGCTCCTGCTGGTCACGAACGGGCTCCAGGCTGAGCCCGTGTGGGCTGAGCGCACGTGTTTCCGGGCATGGCTGGGCGTGTAAACCATGCGCAACCCCCCGGGAGACCCCTCAGTTTGCTGCTGGTTGGGAACCACGGGCTGCTCTCTCAGCTGGGTTCGGGCCACGCGGCCCCCACAGTTCAGCCCATGCTCAGCCCATGAGCAGGGGCTCTGTCCTCTGACCCCCCCCCTTGTGCAGGGCCCGAGCTCAAGAGCAGGGGCCAAATCGGGCTGGCTAGGGGCTCCCCCGATGCCCACCACAGATCGGTGGGATAAGGCTTACCCGACAAGAGGGCTCCCTTTTGTAGGAAGGTAAGGTGGAGGTTCCCCGCACGTGACCGCTCTGGGGCTGGAGCTCAGCTCCAAAGGGCCAGCATTGGCCGAAGACACTTCCGTGCTCACGTGGCCGGCACAACTTGATGCTTCCATGGGCAGAACGCCATTACCTTCCCACCAAAGCGGTGCCTATTTATCTCCTTGCATTTGCTCGCTTTTGAGCTGCTAGGCCGGCAGGAGCCGGGGCACGAAAGGGGAAATTCCTCGCTAGGAATCCAAACTGCCGACCTTCCAGTCAACAAGCTCAGCTCAGAGTCTCACCTGCTAAGCCACCAGCAGGTGAGAAAGGCAATAGGTGCATATAAAATGATGACATGCAGCAGTTAATGGCAGTAAGCGCCTTTAGCGAAAATACGGGGCTGTTTTGTCTGGGGCCGCCTTCAGCCTCGCCTGGCCCTGGAATGCCTCCTGGCCGTTGGGCTGAAAGGGGTTTAACAAGCCTTGCAGGCACCAGGTGGGGCACTCAGATGGACGAGGAAATAGAGAAACCCCCGAGCTGCAGGGTGTGCTCTCCAGGGAAGACTCACTTTGCACACGTGTGCGAGGGGGCGCTTTGGGAGCACATCCCGAAGAGCTGTTCTCTCTAGAGAAATCCAGAGTTGCAGAGGGACTGCCGGACTGCACAGGCTTCTTATGCTTCATCCTAAAGGAGGGCTAAAAAACCCCTCCAGCTCCACCTTTATGACTCCAAGCAGAAGAGAGCTGGCAACCCCGGGATCCCTGGGGAACGCTGCCAAGGAAGCCCACAGCCCCAGGGCATGCGTGAGGGAATCCCGGCACAGAGCAAGGGGTCCCCAGGCCAAAGCCGCACTCCACCTGGACAGGCATCTGCGCTGGGGGGGACAGAGCCAAAACGGGGCTGCGCAAGTGCTCGACGACTTCCGCTCTTCTCTAGCACGGCCAGCCTCCCCTCTTCCTACAAAGTGCCCCAGGCAAAGCGGAGTGTCTTCCTTCCATTTTGAACTGTTCTTATTCGTAATGTCTGGAGTAGGGTCAGTTCCCGCTAAACTCTTAAGCTCATGCGTGTAACAAGACGCCGAAGGGTAGCATTACTTGTGAACCGTGACGTTCTGGACATGTGTGGCGGCAGCAGCAAATGGCTTTGGGGAGGAGCTGGTGCTGCGTTCTGAGCATGTCTACCAAATGGCATCTCAAAGCTGCTGCTGTCTGCAGCCAAGCCTCTGCACTAGCCGGCCTGCACTCTCCCTGGCCTGGGGCAGATGGGAGTTGCAGTCTGCACATCCGAAGGCCCTCACAAGAACAGAGGTTTAAAAATAAAGTATGCAGCTATGTACTCTGGCACGGCTGCTCAGCGAGAGATAGCCACAAAAAATATATGCATCACAGACCTTCTGCTCAGCAGTCCCATGGAAATCAGGGCAGGGAACAAAGGGCGGGGGGGGGGGTCTTATTGTGGGCTGGGAGAAGAAAATGCTCGGAATCAAAGGAGAAGGGGGAAATGCAGCAAAATGTGGGAAGGCCAGGAAGCAATTTTTGCTCGTTTTATGCTTGTGCATCTTCCCAGCTATGCAAGAAAATTTAAATATTTTAAAAATCATGGATTTTCTATCTGAAAGGCCCATTACAATCCTTACAAAGCAGTGGAAGGAAAACAGCACAGGAGAGGGAAAGACAGTGGGAAAATGCTGCACAGCAGGGTGGCTGCAGCCATCAGGATGGGACCAGAACAAACGCAGAAGCCACACACACTGGGAAGCCACTCGGGGAACCCGGTTCTCGCCCTGGTTGGCCATGGAGCTCTCCACTCACGGACTCACAGCCCAACCTACCTCACAGGGTTGTTGTAGCAAAGAAAAGAAACTTGTGGTGCTGTCCTGGGTTCCTCGTAAGACTGGGGGAAAGTGGAACATACATGTATTATGATTGTGGTTCCCCACTAGAGTTTGAAAGCTGTTTTATATTACAGAGAGAACAAAGGAGAAACAGAAAAGGGGGAAAGCAAAGCTGGGCTTGTAGTCTTAACCCACAAAACTCTGGCTCCCAATGCCATGTGACAACCAATTTCCTTGCTCTTAAAAAAAAAAGGGGGGGGGGAGGAAGCAGCAGAGTTTTTTCGTGGCTTTTCAGCTAACAAGAGTTCCCCACAGAATTAAATGAATGCAAGGAGGTAGGTGGGAGAAAGGGGGAAAACATGCACAGAGAATGCTGACCCACCAAAAACAGACAAAGGCTCTTGTTCCGCCTTAAGCAAGGAAGTCAGAATGAATAATTTAGCTAGAACTAAAAAATCTATTAAAATGCCCTCCCTTTTCCCCTTTTTGCGGAACTTCCTTCTCCCAAAGAGCTCTTTCATGACATGATGCCTTCCCCATCCTGGTGCTTTCCAGATGTGCTGGACTGCCCTTCCCATCATTCCCCACCGGCAACAACAAACCATTTCTGCTCAGGATGACGCATTCAAGAACGTGCTGCTACAGCCAAGACTCCGGCAGAAGCTGTGACCCAATTTTCATGGCGGCAATCAATTTCTGCTCCTCTATACATCAATTCCCACCATGCAGAAATCTTGCACACCTGCTAGACCAGCCTTCCCCAACCTTGTACCCGCCAGATATGTTTGGACCGCAACACCCAGAATTCCCAGTCAACTGCTCTGCTGGATGGGAATTCTGGGAGCTGTGGTCAAAATGCCTCTGAAGGCCTCCAGGCAGGGGAATGCTGCCCTAGACAGTTCAGCTTTCCAGATGCAGGGATGCGTGACTTACTTCTGCACAGAGGGCATCTAGTTCTATGAGCAAGGACACAGCAGAGCAGCAACAACTGCCCAGGGACTACTTCAGCCACAAGCCGCATGCGCAGCCTCGTAGGGTGGCTACCTGAGTTAGTTGCAGGCCCTTGATAGGGAGGGGATACTGGGCCCAGGGGAGCGCTAAAAAGGAGGAAACCCAGGGCCAGATTTCTCCGTAGGAGCCCCTTTTTGACTGGCTGGAGACCAGCACTGTGCCAAAACGGTGCCGGCTGGAAATAGATGCTGAAAGTTCTGGCATTGGGTACCTCTGTCCTTCCCCTTTCCTTGTGGCCTGTCCTGTTCTGCCATTCATGCCCCCAAACAAGCCGGGCAACCAAGCAATGGCAAAAGGGGGTGGAGCCAGGAGAAGGGGCGTGGCCATGTGGTAACCTCTGGAAGGTTGTCGAGAGACCCCTGAGAATGGATTACAGTCTCTGGGTGGAACCCCGGCTTGTTAATTCTCCCCGTGCCCAGGCTATGTTGATGGGCATCCTGCCTGTTATTTCCAAGCGTAGCCCCGGACACCGGCGCCTTGACGCAACGCTTGCCCTGGCAATCCGGGGCTACCCAAGGGGTTTACAGAGGCTCCCTCTTAATATTGCAGTTGTCCCAGAAGCGCAGCCTTTGCAGATGGCGAATTAATTTGTAGTGAAGGGTCAGTAACTCTTGTCAAGAATATGGATTCCTTTCCGTGTTAAGCAATGAGCGCCATCTGGACAGCGCTTCTGAGTGAACCTGCCCCTGCCTTCTGTGAATTGCAACCCACAGGCCAGATCCTGTTCTAGAAAAGCTCTTTTAGGGAGGGGGAAAGATGCGTCCCAGCGATGGACGTGGCCAGATGCCAAAGCAGTGTGGTCAAAGGTACCTGCCTACTTTCGCTTAGAGCTCTTCCTACCACCAAGTCTTCCCAGAAGCGTTGCAACCTTTTAGAACAGGAGAAACGACACGCCACATTCTGGAAAGTACCAAGATGAAAGAGTGAATAGGAAGAGGATGTGGCTTTCTGGGGACCCTCAGAGGGCCGCGTTTGGCCCTCTGAGGTTCCACACCTCAACTGTACAAACTGCCATTCAAAAACCACAGACAAATCCAAGCAATGGAAATATTTTCAGTTTCTACACACACTGACAAGGAGACCAAAGAAACCGATGCACTGATCCTGGCGTTGCCACTTTGGCACAGTTAAAATGAACGTGATTGTCTGCGCTTAGCCAAAATCAGGTCTGGGTGAAAGCAGTCGAGAAACAAATATTAACGGCAGATTAAGGTCAACCTTGGAGAGCTGATCCAGGAAGGCCATCTGGTTCTCTTCTGTGTGGGCCAGAAAAAAGACACCCCTGACAGCAAATCATATATAAGATATGAGGCCCATACTATTCAAGCAGTTGGGAAAGATGTGTCAGAACCCCAAGGGACCCACTGCTTTTCCTTTGGAAGAATAAAAGCACACAGAGGTGGCCAAGTGAGTCTCCGAAAGGAGCCGCAAGTTAGAAGAACTAGCCGAGTTAACTGGAGAAGGACGCAGGCCAAGGGGCGGTGAATATCTGGGGGGCAGAATGCTGAGCCCTCCCCTCGACTGCTGAATCTTTCCTGTCGATGCCCCCGTTCCCCCCACCCACCCAGATGACGCCCAGGACTCTGGGGGCAGGACCAGGGGCGTGGGAAACTAGCGGGAAGCAGCCTAGCCCAGGAGCCCTGCGCAGGAAGGAGTCAGCCATGCCGGCAGTTGGGCCCGTCCTCCCACGTGCTCCTGATGTTTCCCTCGGAACGCCCCAGTCGTCTACGTGAATTATACAGAAAGCTGGGGCTGCCAACTCTTCGGCTTGCGACATGCAATTCCAGCCTGGTTTAGCCAGGAAGGTTTTAGAAAATGCAGGCGACTGCAGGTTATAAAAGGTACGTGGTTTATAGTAAATGCATTGGATAACCATGAGGAAATTAAATTTGACTTCTCTTCTGGGTCAATAAAGCAGGGGGGAAGAGTAATTTCCTTGGTGCAGGACCAAATGTTCAGCATTAGTGGGGGGGCACATATACGCTTCTGAAAGAGCCTCGTGGGCACTGCCACAAAATGGCTGCTATGCGGCCATGGTGGGCATGGCCTGCCACAGAGCATCGTTCTACCAAGGCCAATCAGTGAGATCAGATGAAAATTAACTTGCTCAAGAGCTGAAGTACCAGGTAGCAATGGGGTGTAAGGTCTGAGAGCCAGGGTGGTGTAGTGGTTAAGAGCATGGGACTGGGACTCGGGACGCCCTGGGTTCTAGTCCCCACTCAGCCATGGAGCCAACCGGGTGACCTTGGGCCAGTCACAGACTCTCAGCCCAGCCTACCTCACAGGGTTGTTGTTGTGGGGATAAGATGGAGGAGGAGATGTAAGCTGCCTTGAGCCCTTGTAGGAAAAAGGCAGGATATAAATTGAAAAATAATAATAATAATAAATAATAATAAAAGGCAGAACGGGTCCTCTGAACCGTGTGTCTACTGAAATATCTCCCTGAGTGCAACTTTTTAAACCAATTGCTCTGCAAAACTAGATGGTCTTCCCTTCCCTTCCCTTCCCTTCCTGTCCGGCTTCTCCCAGCTGACCCACTCCCCTGAACATTAACCACAGGTTTTACCAGAAGTACTTGCAAAACCACAGTCATTCATTTTAATCATCCTACCGATGCCCGGGCATCTCTGGTTTAAGCAAAAATAATTAGAATAAAGAGCCATACTTAAGTTTTGTATTTTCACAACCCGCTGGAGATTTTCTGCTACAGAGGATTTAGCACAAAAGCATTCTTTGTCTGCAAATCCTTAAACAACCCAGCTCCAACCGACACAGGCTGTCCACAACACACAGCAAAGGAGAAATGTTTTCTTAACACGTACATGCCCAGAGAATATTGTAACAGGGTAAAATAAAAATACATTCTGAACCAAGTTCCATCTCAACTCTGCACCGAGAGAAACAAGAACAAACACTCAAGTGTACAACTTGCACAGGTTATCTAAATTAAGGAAGGCTGCACAATTAGTTATTTTGCACACACAATTCTACATTCTACTGTTTTGTAGACCAAGAGGAGAGAAATGCCCCTCAAGCTATGGAAACCGTGTTCAGTCACTCCTCTGACTTCAGTTCCTCACATGCGAGTCAAGCATTATTCAAGAACCTTTTCACTGTCATATGGTCTAGAAACTTGAGCAAAATTGTGCTATGTGATGCTAAACACATAAATTGGCCCTGCTGGTGTATTATTGTAAATTGGAAAGCTGTAAATTTCCAATTTGTTTGTAAATTGTATTATTTGTAAATTGGAAGAAGTGGAAAGCTGTTATTTTAGTCAACTTTTTTCCCTTTGGGGAAAGCCAAGATTTATCTTTTAGGAAAATAAATTGTGACCATACTCTGTAGGTCAGGGGTGAGCAGGAAGGTAGATTTCCAGATGTTTGGGACTCTATCTCCCAGCATTCCTGAGCATTAGCCATGCTGACAGAGGCTCACGGGAGTTGGAAGTCCAAAATACCTGAATACCAAGATTGGGGTCTCACGGAGAAGGGTGTGTAGAATCACTACCAGGGTGTGGAAACTCTTGCAAATCTGACTTTGGAGAAGCCCTTGGGAGCCAGTTCCAATGGGGGGCACGGCTGAAAGCAAGAGGGAATACGAACTGATGTACCGAAAATACCAGCATGTTAGGTCAGACTAGATGGCCTGGGAGGCCCCTTCTGACTCGCTCTGTTTTCTATGTTTCTATGCTTTAGTTTCAAGTTCTTCCTGCCAGTAACCAAAGTTTTGGAGAAGTATTTCAGCTTTTTAGCATGGATGGAGGGCAGATGCAAATGGAAACTACCAAATGCCCAGAGGTCAGAGAAAGAGGGGACTATTTGTCCGGAGAACCCCAGAAGGCTGGTTTGGAATGACTAGATTTGGCCTACATTTTACTCCTGACTTACAAAGGCTTCATCTCTAAAATGCTACAACCAAGTGACAAAATCAATCAGAAGTAATCCTCTCTAAAGAGGAAAAACAAGGACACATCTGGATCAGTTTCAGCTCACTTCCCCAGGTGAGGAAAAACTGCCCCACATCCTAATTCACAAATGAACAGGTTGCATTCCGTGCTTTCAATTAAATTTTAATCTTCGTTATAGGCAAGCACTTCCTGGACTTAAGCACTTATGTGTGCAGAAAATCTCATCCTGAAATGCTCCATATCCCCACCCACTAAAACCAAAACCAAAGCAAAAATCTGCAAGTAGAACAGGAACATATCAGGAAGAAATATTCCAGTCTGCAACATGCTATGTAGTTTTCTATATCCAGGGAGCAGTGTGACTTACTCGATCCGCATAAAACCCTTGTGGCAACCCACACCTCATAACAACATGCAGACAAATCTCAGCCGAGCTTTTATTAATGCGAGAACCGCAATTTGAACGCCTCAAGTCTAATCCACAGGGAATTTCCTAGAGATTAATCCCCAGCCAGAGAAACCCCCGCAGCCTAGGGCTCCAAGAGTAACACAACCCTGCAGTCCTAATTGTTATGCGTGATGTACTTTCAGAGAATGCACATGCAAATATTCAAGACATTCCATCCTTTTCTGTAATTTGCCCCCATTGTTAATTCATATCAAAGCTGCAGAAGAAAGCAAAAAAATCCCTTTAAGATTTTAAAATTTCTCTTTTGTTGTGCATTCCAGTGAGACTGCCTGTAACCCCCTGAACTATTCGCCTTTTGCATATAAGCCCTACTATTCCTTGGGAGTTTGTCCTATTTACAGATAAACATTGAGCAAATATTGCTTTGGCAAGCAATTGACTTTATGGGACATCAACATTAAATGGATTTTTCTAAGTTACAAAGAATCCAAAAGCAGGTTTAATAACTTGGGAAATTTAATGTTTGGCCTATATAGACAATTCTTTGTTGCAGTTCCCTGGATGGGATATTTTAGAGGTGTCAAGAGGGAAAAAACGCCCTTTGAAAGCCTTCTGGGGGTATCCACTCAAAAGATCTTTTACCGTTTATTCAGGCATACATGTGGTATGCAGGCAGCCCCCAGGGCACTATGAAGATGGAGGCTGTACAAGAAGCTTTGTTTGCTAGAGGCACCTTAGGATAAAACAAAGGGGGTTGTGACAACCCAATACAGGAAGTACCTTCAGGAGAGGTAAATCATTAGCACATCTAAGCATGTATCTCCAAAGGACAAGTATTAGCATCTCTAAGGTGTGCTGGGAAGCAAGACTTGCAACAGGGAATCCAGTCTTGTCTTAAGTCTAACACTGCTCTTAGAGTGTCAGGCTTTTAGCAGCCCTGTGATGGCAAAGCTTCTGCTCAGTTTGTCCCGACAGAGGCATTTGGTGAGGCAGTGAGACAAAGCGCATTGAAGCAGCGTTCGGTTGACATCAGCTCAAAGTATTAAGAGCTGTGCTATGGTCAGCTTCCTGCTTGAAACAGGCTCCGAATCGGTGGAATGATCCACGTGAATATCGTCGAGTGCTTTTACTGCTCCGGGCTACAGAAAAGTCAATTCATACTCAAACCCCCCTCAGAAACATTTGTGCAGCTCCGTAGGATTGCTGTCAGCTGCCCAAAGAGCTTCCCGTTGAGTGGCACACAAATTAATTGTAAGTCAAGGGATTTGCAGGTATCGGCACTCTTCCCGCCAGGTGAAACACTTAGGGGGCTGATTCCAGCTCCTCAAGCACCCAAGGCCCTCCTCCTTTGCCTCCTGTAAGCCCCACAGACCCCCCCCCCCCGCAAGGCCGTATTTGTGACCTCGGAGCTGCAACCAGCGCAGCCCTTTCTGGGCAGCTGCTGGGCAGGGCGGGCACTCCAAGGCCAGAATCTCAGCTCCCACCGTGAAGGAAACACCAGGGGTCGGTCCCTGGCCTCTGAATCATCCTGTGGCCACCTGGATTCCAGGCACCGCCCTACACCAAGTCGACATGCCACTGGCGTGGTGCGGCTCAGCGTTGGGTTTGTGCCGGGAGTGCAAGAGGCTGGAGTCTTGGGGCGCTTCCCCAGGGCCAGGGTGGCACCAAATCTTTGGAGTTTCCCTCAGAGCTGCTGCCTCCAGGTGTTCAGGCAGACCCTGGGAGGTAACAGGGCTTGGAAGTGCAGGGGGGCATTATGGGAGAGGAGCGAGCGTAGGCTGGGCGATCCCTCACCCCATGATGGGTGTCGGGACAGAAAGCTGGTCAACCAGAGGGCTTGTGTGGATCTGAGAAGCCTGTCCTTCTCTGGGGGGGTGGTCCCCACGCAAAGGAGGGTTCTTGGAAACAGTGTCCGGTCTGGGTCCAACAAATCAGTCTGTGCATGCTCATAGACTTGTCCTTTGTTGGCTCATAGCTCACTGGATGTATGTTGGAAACAAAGCCCTTTTTGCCCAACGAGAGGCTGTTGGTGGAGCGCAAGGGAGGGAGCCGTGCTCCTGGCAAACTTGCTTCTGGAGGAAACTGCTGACGGTTTGGGCCTCACCTGATTCACTCACCCAGTGGAGGAAGAGGCCCTTTTCTGGCTGAATTTTCCACTGCGGAGGCAACTGGTCGGGCCAGCGCCCACAGTAGCAATCGTACCGAGGCAAGCAAGGCCGGACGCAGCCTTGCCTTCCTTCCATAAGAACCCCCATGCAGTGAAAACCCTGAGCGCGTTCTGGTAACCACCATTTCCTGTTCACTCACTTCCCTTCAGTGAGCAAAAGGCGGAGGAGCTTTCCAAATCATTTACCAATAAGTATGGGGATTGTTTCAACATGTAAATATGGCGTGGCTCGGAGGCAATTTTGGCTGCAAGACGCTGGGGAGCAGTGGCTTCGCCTCGTTAGTACAGAAATCATGTTCCTTTGGAGGCAGGAGTTGAAAAGTTGGGGGTTATTATTTCCAGAAGCCTTCAAATTATGTCCTGCCCTTCCGCTCCCCCCCACACGAGGACTGGCAGGCGGCGAGGTCTCTTTCGGCTCTGGGGGACAGGAGGGGAGTGCGTGGCCACCCAAAGCGTTTCGAGGAATCCGTTGGGTTATTCTGTAATGACTCTGACTTGCCAGCCCCAGCCACTCCAGCCCCACAATGTGGTGTTTCCCCAGTTTTTAGTCTTATTAGTATGGTGATTTTTGTAGCGCTCTTTTTATGTCCTAGTTTGAAATGGTTCGCCTTGGGCGGCCTGTAAATTCTGGAATGGTTACAAAGAGGGTCTCTGTCTGTCTGTCTGTCTGCCCATCCATGCCATCCCATCAAGAGGGTGAAACTTAGCCCCCCTGAAACTCAACATGCATACTCGGGGTACCCCAGGGATATGCGCTGCAGGGTGATTTCTGCTCTTAAACGTGCATTAATTGATTTTAATTCATTTAAATGTGCCTGAGCTCCTGAAGCAAAGAGGACCAACTTCAGCCACAAGGTGGCAGGCTTCCCCAGGCGGTGCATAGCTTTGCAGCCCGTACCGTGTGAAGGCAGGGCAGAGTAGGAAGGGACAGAGACACAGTTGGGCAGAATTATGCACCCCCAGCGGGAAATGACAGGGACAAATGCCTCTCTCTGGGAGGGGTAGTGGTGCACCACGGCAGGGGGTGGGGCGCCCGTATATGCAGCTCCATTCGGACAGGCTGGACACCACGCTGGCAAGGCAAGCAGCCACGGCAAGTCTGCTTAAAGCCGTTGCTGTACCAGATGCAAGATTATTCCAATACTCCTGCAGCCAGGTCTGTTCCCTAATAGCAGAGCAACAAAAGCGGCCTCAGCCGGATCCCAAGGAGATTGCTCTCTCTGTGCACGTGCACACACAGGCGCTGCATTTAAGCCCAACCCAATGCATTGCTCAGAACAGGGGTGTTTTGCTTTCAGCTCGGAATTCAATTCCAGAGGGGCTCTCTTGGGGCAGGGGGGTCACATTCTGGGGCTGGCCAGGGACACTCCCCTAGATACCCCCAAATGTGTTAGCTTAAAGCTCTTTCCGCCACTGAGTAAGTCCTTGAGAGAGGCATTTCAACCCTGGAGGGGAAACCAATATGGCTGTAGGGAGAACCCCGCAGGGCTAGATTGCTCTCCACCCCAGGCAAACTGGCTTTGACCCAGACTGGAGGTTCTGTGCCTCGCTCCAGGAGGACAGACCTCACAGATCACCTTCCGAAGGAGGCCAGCATGCGAGGAGGAGGCTGTTCGGAAGCTTTCCCGGCACGTCCCTGTGCCTCCACCAGGGAGAAAACAGCGCACCTTGTTGCATGATGATGATGATGATTCCACCCTGCAGGAAAGCTGCGCACCAAGACAAAAGAGAACCTCGGATGATTTAGTAATCTCTTTTGCCCTTTGATGACAAAAAAGCCCTTCTGAGCAGCCAAACTTGACATGCTGCTGCCAAGACTGGAGAGTAATTAAAGCGGAAATGGTGCAAGCTCCCTGCAGTGAGGAAGACGCCCTGGCAGGCTTCGGACATTTTTTATCAGCATCGACTCGACCCAGCAGTTCTTTGAAACCTCGTTCTAGAGCACGTTAATTCAGCTGCCAAAGGACTAACCACCAGCTTGCCAGAGAGAGATGCGTCTGTTAATGTGGAACGGCTGCAATCGGCCTGAGAATTCCCCTTCAGAGGCGTGTCCGCTGCACCTTGCCGGATTTCTTGCTCCGGCCTTGGCAGATTCTAAATAGGCTCACTTCTGGGTGTCGGAAATTCTGCGACATCGGGCCCAGCCATAATATCTGGGCGGGCAAGATCTCACTCAAGCGCTCCAGTGGAGAACCTCGGCTTGGCGAGCGCCAACAAGCCCCTAGGCTGGGTAACTGGGGCCCTCAAAAGGGTTCCCTATTTGCCCCCTCCCCATTCCAAAAAGGTGGAAAGGCCACTGCTAAGATTTAGTACCAGTTAGAACTTGAAGTGAAAACAGGCCGGCATGTGGCACGATTTGGTCCTCGGGCTGAAAGCAGCTTCCTCCCCTGCTTTAAGGGAACTGAAATTGACCCTCCTTGAGCTTAATGCAAGGGTGGGGAGCTCTTGCAGCCTCGGGGCCAGATTCCATTTCAGAAAAACTAGGGGGGGGAGCCGCATGAGGGTGGTGGGTGGGGCCAAAGGCATATGGGGCGGGGCCAAAAGCAAGGTTCTTATTGCCGGAGACTAAACTGCCAAAGAGCTTTACAACCTGCACAAAAACCGCCCCACTATGGGCGGCCATCTCAGGAACCCTGCAGGGTCCCACGTGCTCCACCGGAGCCAGGCTGCCCACCACGCCTGAGAGTTCGTGAGGCTGCAGATATGTGCAAATAGCGGCCACCTGGACCACTCTCTCAAGAGCCGACCAGAAGCATGCATCCCGTCTGCTCCTACAGAGCGGTCTTCTCCAGGCCACAAATGCCCAGCTCCTTCAACCTGGTGCCAGGGGACTTCTCTTCCGAACCTGACTCCCCCTCCCCTGATCCTGCTCTGAGCACATTCCCAGCAGTCTGGTCTCCGTGCAGCACCCTGCTGCCCTTATTCACACCATCAAGCAAGGCTACCCACCGCATCTCTGAATGAGTCCCTGCTCCAGGCAAGCTGGCAGAGACACAGCTGCTCTGAAGCTCTTGCTATCAGAGTCTGGGCCAACGACCAGGCCTCGTCTTGTAAGGGCCCAAGGTGTACACCCCGGCAGGGGCGGCCACCCCAGCTCCTGGAGCCTCTTGAGCCTCCTTCTGGCTTGGTCGCAGGCAGCAGCACAACAAGGCCGGGGGTAGCTGCTACCCTCTTCGTGGGAGCAGCGGAAGCTGAACCCAGGGGAAAGAGCAGCTCCTGGATTATTGTTGCTGCTGTTGTTAATTGTTTCATTTCTCTGGACAGTTTACCACAAAGGATGAAAACAGTAAAATACAATAGATTAAAAATGACAAGAATTAGAAATTTAAAGTAGCATAAAGGTACATTTAAAGACATTTAAAAAGACCCAGCCAAGAATAAAAGAATGGCAGCTGGCTAATGGTGTCAGGCCCCTGAATGACCAGGGAGGTCTTGCAAAGAGGGCTGTCTTAAACGGGGCCACCACAGAAAAGGCCCTCCCCCTGCTGCCGCCCTCCGAGCCTCTCAAGGGGTTGCCTGCTGGAGGATGGCCCTGCAGGTCCAGCACAGTCTCTCTGGGAAGAGGCCGTCACTATTAAACCAGGCTCAGGCCCGCCAGGTAGGGATGGCGGTGGTGGATTCTCATGGCTGGGCTGGTAGCCCTTCCTCTCCAGCCCAGCTCCCTGCATTTCAGAAGAATCTCCCATCCAAAGCATGGGGAAGTTTCTCCATTACGGCTTTTGTGTGGAAGGGCAAATTGCTTTGCCAAACAGACAACGGAGAGAGCATTTTTAATTTTTACCAGCCGCGTTCTGATATTCAAGAAAGCACTTTTCCTCCGAGAGCAGCCGACACCAGCTCAGGAAAGTGCGTGTGCGCACACATGTTGTCATGTTCCCCCACGTCAGCACTATCTCATGTTTTTCCTAACTGTTCTGGAGCAGATTGGATCCCCACATTCCCAGGGTTTCACGCTTGGATTTTTTTAAACAAAATATATTATTTGTAGTGAAGATTAAGCCTTCAGTCCAATGTGTCTGCAAGGCAGAATGAGTTTCTTCAAGGCTTCTGAAAGGGTTGAACAAGCAGAGCTAGTAATGAGTTTAAAAGACCTGCCAGGGCTGAGCCACTACTAATTAACGTAAATTATTATTTTACATGACCTGCCTTTTTTCCCCTTTTGCAAGGAAGCCAAGCTGATTCTCACACCTGTGCATAGAACCTATTTCATTCTCACAACAACCCTGTGAGGGAGGAGAGGCTGAGAGTCAGACACTGGCCTCAAGTCACCCGGTGAGCTTCACCGCCAAGCAGGAACTTGAACCCAGGACCAGCCCACTAACTGCAAATATATGCACTGCCTTCTAATGAAACCATCCAAATGATGGTTGATAGTATTCCTCTTTTTTCCTCCAAGGGGCGCGAAGCATCTTACGTAAGCCTCCTATCTGGTTTATCCTTACAACAACCTTGTGAGGTAGGTTAGGCTGAGAGTCCAAGCCTGGCCCCAGCGAGCCTCATGGCTGAACAGGGACTTGAATCTTGGTCTCCCAAATTCGAGCCAGCATTCTAACCACTAGGCCACACTAATTAACAAAATAAACCATGGCAAAGCACCACAAGATAATCAGCATTCAGTGATAAAGCAATGATTATATTGTCAGCTTCATTCCTCGAGGAAAACCTGCCTATAAAGCTCTAAACCGGGCGAGGCCAATGAAGAGCGATGCTGCAACACTACAAGCTCCACTGCAACCATTCCAAAGGCAACCCTTACTCGCTGCGCCTCCCCAGCGTCTCCGCGTCTGCTCTGCCGTTTCCTGTAAGCTTTGCGCAGCTTCAGTCGCGACTGGGGTTCCGCTGGGCGCTGTGCAGCCTGGCTGCAGGCTCTGCCGCCGGTCAGATCTTTCGCAAGGGTCTCCCTAGATGCGCTTTCACAAAGAGGCGAGACAGGAAGGGGGGCAGTTCAGCAGCCTGGCAGCAGAGTATGTAAATGGTCCTGGGTTCAAACCCAGTATCTCAGCGCAGGGCCCGGGGAACGCCCTGACGCAACCCCTGCAGGGCTGCACTTGCTCGCCGGTACCAACTGATTCAGGGCAGCGCCTGATGCTCCTACGAGGATCTATGGGTACCACAGAGAGCTCCAAGCGGCACCGGGCCTGGAAGCCCCCAAGGGCAGCTTGCTCCAGCAAGCAGCGCTTCCAACTGAGCCTTAAGTGGGAGCGTGGCCGGATTTAGCTGGGTGGCTCCACATCCTCACAGACAGAGCCTTCCTCTCCTCAAGGGGCCTCCCCGGTTACAGCATCCCCAGGTTGCGAGAGCATGGGGGCAGCCGCGGGTGGTGCTCTGAGGACAGCTGCGTGACCCCCGCTGGACGAAGGGGAGCCAACAGTGGGGCTGATCCGGACAACTGGTCCAAGCAAGCCCCGTGACACCTGCTTGTGACCAGCCCCTCCCCCTGACCCTCTGCCCGTGGGAAACCCGAGGGCAGGGCAAGAGCACAGGAGCCGTTCCCCACCTATGTTCCCCAGCAACTGGGGCACAGAAGCACACCCACTGCCTGATACTGAAGGAGCTGACGACCACTGAAAGGAGCTGCTCTGGGCAGGCTTTCCCTCCAGAAGCTGGCCAAGCCCCTGGAACGTTGTCTGAACTGGGGGCCGCACACTCCTTCGGGGGAGCGCCCCTTCCCACTGTCTGTGCATACCTGTGGGAGTGGCCATTATGTCTGCAACGGGCTGTGTGTGTGTAGGGGTGGGTGTTGTGCGCCTCTCGGCAGGAAAGGAGGGACGGAGGCTGCAGGGAAGGAACGGTTCCGGCACGGATCGGTCAGGGTGCGTGCTGGCAGGGGCCGTGCCCATTTTGGAGAGCGCCCCCACCTGCTGCCGGCCACCGAGGGAGCCCCACAGGCCCCCGGGCCAGCTCCAGCGGACAGCAGTGCGGCCTCGGGCCTAATCCTTCCCCTCCGCAGCGCACGGAGGCAGCGTGCCGTCGCACTGCTTGCGTGCCAAGCCAAGCCCTCCCACACACAATCTGGGATGCTTACTCTGAGAGGGGGGATCACTACTCGTAGTAGTGGCGGGTGTTGTGTTGGCACGGATCAGCTGCTACGCACTCCCGAGTGTGCCAGGCTGCCCCGGCGTGGAGACACACCCAGGCACACGGCTCTGCCAGCGCCAGGTTTGGACAGAGCTGCGCAGTGGGCCCCCCGCGGCTGCTCTTGCTCATCACGGCTCCCGCTTGCCTGCAGAAGGCCGGGCCTCTCCTGCCCCCTCCTCACCCCCTTGGCCACCTGGGCCACCAGGGCAAGTGGACAGTACCCAGGAAGAGGCGGGCCGAGCGCAGGAGGTGCCTGGCTCCCCCCCCCGCAAATCTCAGGATCCCTTGGGGACTGGAGGGCTCCATGCCCCCTCCACCCTCTTCAGCCGCCCTCCATGAGAAGCACTCTGTTCTGTGCTCAGAGGCACCCAGTCACAGCACCAGCATGGGCCAAAGTCAGCCTGCGCCCCTTCACCTTCGAGGGGACCCCCTGTGCACCAGGGCAGGTGTGGGGACGCAGCGCCCCCCTTGCCTTGCAGGAGGCTGCCAAGCCACCTGCACGCAGGAGGATGAGGTCCCTTGCCGCGCATCCCCACCGTAAGACCCGGCCGACAACAGCCATTACCGGTGAGCAGACATAGTGTCATCGGCCGATTTTCCAGCGCCCGGTATTTATCGCACACCGCAGGAATCTCCACACAGACAGACCAACTTTGTAATTAACCGCTTATCTAGAAAGCAGGGCCTCGGCGTCTCCTCCCAGGAAGCAGCCCGAAGCCACCAAACAGACAGCGCAGGCCGCTGCACCCCCACGCTGAGATCCCCCGCTCCGACGGAGGACCTGCGAAACCCGGGCGACAGTGAGCGATTTCAGAACTGCACCTTGGCGGAAGCCCTCTCACGACGGGCAGCAACTGCGTGGTCAAAAGGCTGAAACCCTCTAATGTCACACAGCCTCAACCAGCAGCGCGGTTTCCTTCTGGCTGCCCAAGCCCTCCATTAACACCCTGCCATTAAGTGATTTTGCGGATCGGCAAATCCAAAGGTTTCCTTATGGTTCCACCCTACCATCCCCCGCGTTAGCTATGCGTCTTCTTCTTCTTTAACTCAGATCCCAGACCTGCTTGGGGAAAAGGATGCGGCCATTTGGGGATTCTAGCAGGCCGGATAGTTCTAGATAGCCTTGATACAGTTATACAGATGTGAGAGGCATCCTATTGACCGATCCCACCTTATGCTCCATGTCTACAGAGGTTCTGGAATGGTGGAAGAGCAAAGATTATGAGAGGGGCCAGCGGCTGGTTCCAGGCATAACAGCCACAGGCATGGCTTCAGCGCAGGATTTTAATCGACCATGAAACGTGGGTCATCCTGCTGGTGGAAGCCAGCTGAGATAACAAACCGTGGGGAGCAACCCAGCACGGATCAAGAAATCACCGGTTCTCTGCGGGATCTTGTCAGCTGGTTCCTTGCGGGGGTGCAAGCTGCCGGCAAGGGCCCCGGGCCCCGGACACAGCTTTCAAGTGCCACAGCAGAATTTCTCTCTCTGTTTCTGGGGAAGGATGGTGGGGGGAGACACGGCCTCGCCTCCCACAGGCCAGAGCAAGGGGTCGCTGCAAGGAAACAGGATATAGGACTGTGGGGAAGCAGCCTTCCTTGGCTCAACAGGGCTGAAACGCCCGTCGTTGGCAGCCAAGGGCAGCAGAAGGTGATGCACTGCACATTCATGTTGCCTTTCCTTTGAGGAGCTCAGGGCGGCCTGGCAGGTCCTTTCCAACACCCCTGTGAGGTAGGCCAGGCTGACGCTCGTAACAACTCACTCAACTGCAGATTGAAAACCTGAGTTTCCCCAGTCCACGGAAAGGGCACATAAGAAGGGGGAAGACAATCGGCTGTGGGGGAATATATAATTTCTGTTGCTTTATTCTGGAGCATTTATGAGCTGGGAAGCAAGTCATGCTTTCCAAGAGCAACCCTTCAGCCCGAAAACACCGCAGGCAAATAAGAGCTGCACGTTTTATCTCTGCACAGTGCCCACCCTGTGGGGCCTTTTTAACAAAAGCATCAGTCCGACACACTTTCCCGGAAGCCCCATTCAGCTCAGGGGGGCTTCCCTCTCGGGAGACAAGCAGCAGCTTCCACGGCTTTTTGTCCCCCTTTCCTGGTAGCATCCAAAACGAGGCTGTTTTGTTTTCCCTCCACAGAGCTCTTTATTTAAGCTGGAGTCTTTTTTATATGCATAACCCCATGGCCCTGCTTTTCTGCCAACTCTTTGCCATAAAAAAGAGAGAGGAAAAACACTAAAGCTTTGGAAATGGATTTCTCCTTCCCCCACCCCGCCTGCAACACCTCCTTTTCTTTCCCTTGTCTTAAATCTTGCTGAGAGAGAAGAAGAACGGGGGTTGGGGTGACTTCTCATTCACATGCTGGGTTAGTAGCACGCGGGCCATTTCGTGAGCCGAACGCTGGTGAAAAACAGGCACCGAAAAGGAGCGGGGACTCTCCGGGGGTCATTCATGAAGGCAGAAGAAGCCAAAGCACTGAAAACATCGTATGCTTCTCACCCCTGCGTGCAACATTTTAGAAGCAAACTTTCCTTCCCTCCTTTAGCTGAAACCGTCCGCAACCTTCCCCGGGCAACAAGCCCCAAAACCTAACACGTGCCTTATTTCAGTTCTTAAAAGGGAAGAAAAAGAAACCGAGAGTGCCCTTCACACGTGGAGGCAGAAAATCTCTTTCCTCGCTGGGTTTTCTTTCTCTCTCCTGCGCCCCCACCTCCCTTTTCTCCATTGATGTCGGAGCTAACGCAACTCGGAGGCAGCGATCTCAAACCTATTTCCTTCCTGACTCGAGAAAGACAATTTTGAATAGGAAACTTAATGGCGCCTGCCTCCCCTGCACCCGCACCCCAAACTCCCCCCCCCCGGCCCAAGTCTCCGCTAACCACTGTACACATTTTGCGGAAGAAAAGGATGGACTATGGCAAAGACTGCACGGATCCGGGCGGGGGGCGCGGCTACTCGCTCGCCGCCTTCGCAGGCCACCTACACAGGCATCTTCCATTCTCGGCAGCAGCTTGGAGAACATCTCTAAAATATATCCATGCATTTTAAAAGGAAAAGGAAAATCTGGGGGTGCTACGTTGCGGAGGAGAAGGTGGGGTGTCTTTACCCCCCCCATCAACAACCGTTGTTTCTCGCGGGGGGGGGGGATCGGAAGGAAAGCAAGAGAGCACCGTGCGCGCCGGGGCGAGCGGAGAGAGGTGTTTGGAGAGGGCGAACTTTCTTGCACCATTTTTACGCAGGCTGGAGCTCCCCGAAGATGCGCGCGCGCGCGCGCGGGGGGGCTGCTTCCCTGCGCCGCCCGGGCGCCGAGGGAGGCGAAGCCCCCCGCCTCGCCCGGCCCCGCGGAGACCGCCCCCACCCGCACGCCGCGACAAGAGGGGCAGGCACCGCCAAAAAGCCACGCTCGGCTCCCCGCATCCCGGCTGCACTTACCCACAACTCGGTCCCCCAGCTCATGGTTCCGGCAGACCCAGCCAGGGGCGGGTGAGGGGCCGGGGTCCGGGCCCCCGCTTTCTGGCCCTGCCACCCCCAAAAAGAGGTGCACACCCCTCCAAGATGCTGGCAGGAAAAGAGCGCGGGCTGGCCGAGGCAGCGGCGGCTCCGTGCGCGTCTCCAGCGGAGTCGGGCCCCTCCGTGCGCGCCGGGGGGACTCCTCCGGCCGCCCCAGCCCGCCTTCCCCGCCGCAGCCGCTCCTCGCCGCTCCCCTCCCGAGCAAGATGGCCCGGCCAAGCCGCACGTCCGGCGGCGAGCGCGGCGCGGGAGCACTGAGGGCGGAGAGCGCTTGACAGCTCCGGGCCCGTGCGCGCATGCGCCCACCTGGAGGCGCGCGGGAGCGCGCGGGGGCGCGGTGCCGGCCCGGCAGGGGGCCGCGCAGACGCAGAGGGGGCCCCTCGGGCCGGATCCTGCGGCGCGCGGCCCCGCTGCGAGGGGCCTGGCGCTCCGGCCGCGGCCCGGGCGTCCCTCCGCCAGGCGCCCCGCGAGCCGCAGCGCTGCGATGGCGCAGAGACCCGCGCGCGCGCGCTTCGCACTGATGCACGGCCGCGCGTGCTGCAAGCCGTCAGAGCGGTGTCCCGTTACACGAGGGCGCGACCCTGCGCGTGATTCGGCAGGAGGGAGTCCTGCGAGCTCCCCGCACGGGCACCGTGGGGCTTTGTTCGGCCGAAACCGGCACGGGGCTGCCCTGGAGTCCCCCGCTGGGCATGCTGGGATTTGTAGGAGAGTGTCATGTCTGAACACGCGCGGCTGCATCGGAAGGCTAACCTGAGCAGCTGTACCTTTACACGCTTTCTAAAGATATACAGAATAAGTACACGCATGAAATGGGAAGACACTGAGCAATTCGCTTTGTATATCTGGAATATGCCTCCCAGAGAGGTTTGCCTGATGCCGACACTTTATTCTTTTTAGCGCCAGGCAAAAACTGTTTTATTTTCCCATTATTTTAATGTTTAATTGGTTTTAAGGTGGGCTTTATTAACTGGAAGTGGGAAGCTGTGCTCTAGTTCTGTCAAAAGAGAAAAAGCAAACTGTGGAAAAGCCACAGCAATATGAAATCAGCAGAGCAGAGAGGGCGGAAAGCCAATGAGGGCCACCCCCAAATGCCACTTGGGGGCTGGTGGGGTGACAGGGACTGGCAGGTACCCAAGAAAGCAGGACAAAGGGGTCTTGCCATTCCTGCAAGTGAGTCCCTATCTGATTCCCAGTACCCATGTTCGTAGACTCATAGAATCAGAATAGCAGAGTTGGAAGGGGCCATGGAGGCCGTCAGGTCCACCCCCTGCTGTTGCAGGACACCCATTTACACCATCCCACTCAGAGGGCTGTCCAGTTTCTTTTGAATGCCTCCAGTGTGGGAGAGCCCCCCACCCCTCTGGGCAGCTGGTCCCACTGTATTGCTCTGGCAGTGAGGAAGATTTTTCTGATGTGCAGCCTGAATCTGGGTCGTTGCAACTTGAACTGATTATTCCGTGTCCTGCGCTCTGGCATCAGCAAGAAGAGACCTTGACCTTCCTCTCTGTGGCAGCTTTTGAGGTACTTACAGAGGGATCTCATTCCCCCCCTCAGTCTTCTCTCCAGTCTGAACATGCCCGGTTCTTTGTCCATGTTTGGACAGAGCAGCACACCGCTGTGGGTGCAAGGGCCCTTAGAACACACCGTGGGTGCTCAGAGTGGCTTGTGGCCTTCAGACAAGCCATCCCAGAAGGAATCAGCCTGGGTTCTACAAGCCATGGTGGGTAGCAACACACGGGGGGTTGTCATGCCAGGCAAACCCAGTCACACACACACACACACATTCTCTTTCTGTAGGAAAAGAAAGGCAGAATCGTGCTTTCCTGGGATGGCCCCATCTTTCTTCTACCACCCCTCCCTTAAAAATCAAAGTGTGAAGCTCAAGCTGAAAATAATAATAAAGTGTGCAAAGAAAAAAAACTCATTTGCTGAAACTGGATCAGGAAGAGTATTTTGGTGGTAAGAAATGCCTCATCTGGTTTATTCAATCACATTAGGTTAAGTCTCTGAGATGACCAGGAAAAAAAGCCTTGGCTAATATATTTATTGGATTTATATCCCACCTTTTTCTTTTCTAAAGAACTCAATGAGACTTACATAATTTACCCTCCTGCTCTCAATCTTACCCCACAACATCCCTGTGAGGTAGGCTGGGCTGAGAGTCTGTGGCTGGCCCAAAGTCACCTGGTTGGCTCCCAGCCCTGTGCTCTTAACCATCACACTGCAGTGCTGATATGCTTTCAAGAGCAGTGTGAGATATAATGTGCATTGCCCAACGGTAGAGAAAGGAAGCATCCCTTCACACAAAAAACTGACATGTATTAAGAGGACACTAACAGTGGCAAGACAAGACCAGACCAAGCAGGGTCCACTTGGGCCCTGGACAAATCTAAGCTAGCCAGAGCTCACTTGGGAAGAATTGTTGTCTCAGCGACATGCAGAGGCCCGCCAAAGGCTGGCAGGTCTGGCCTACTGCCCCCTGCCCCTCTCTTAGAAGCTACTTGGTTCTCAAAGGACTGCCCCCCAATTCTTCAGCGACTAGCTCACATAGGGGCACAAGCACCCCACTGGAGGGCCTGCTTGGGATTCGAAGGGGCTGGGTCCTCCCTAGGAATTCCTGGGTTAGGAGGATGCCTCCTGTGAGCCAGAGGCCAGACTGAGGCCCAAGAACACGATGAATGGGAGCGTCCTGGTCTGCTGGCTGCTTTGTCACATGGACGCCAAGCAAAGTTTGGCAGCCCCCTCCTTCCCACACGCATACTAATCACACCCAAAGATCACACAACAATCCCACTAGTCCCACTTGAAGCAGGACAGGCTGAAATCAATCCACTTAGAGGCTAAACCTGGGTTCCCCCAAATTAATTTTTGCACTTGAGGAGAACAGCAGGGTAAGAAAAAGACTGGTTCGTTCTTCCGTCGGACAGGGCTTCTTTCTCTTGCCCTGCTGATCTACTCAGCTGTAAAAAAAAGAAGGCCCCAGGCAGTACAATGGTTGGCGTGTTGGACTGGGACCAGCGAGACGTTGGTTCTAGTCCACACTTGGCCAGGACGCTCCGTGAGTGACTTCAGGCCAGTCCTGGGCTCCTAGCTTAACCTAACTCACAGGGCTGTTGTGAAGAGAAAGGGAGAGGAGGAGGGCCACGTAAGGTGCTTTGGAAAAGCCCCGCTTGGACATTGCCACACACAATGCTGGGACAACCACCAGCGAGGCACCAGCTCGATGCTCACGCAGAGTCACAATTCCCCATGTCTTAAATAAACCCCAGCCGTGACATACAGGACCGGTCAGCCTGTGGCCCAGTAAAAGACTCCTAGGCTCCTGCGTTACTCAATCACTTTTTAAAATAAATTCACGTAATTGAGTGATGGACTGATTAAGCAGCATGGCTTTAATAATTCAACACCAAAAAGATGATTTGCAATGAAATGACTATTGACCTGCCTCCTTTAGGCAACCGAAAGCTGCTGCTCTGTATTCATGTGACATCTAGTGGTGACCAAGGGAAAAAGGAGCTGGAAGGAAGCAAGCTTTATGCAGGAGCAGCGTGATGTCTGGGCCATTCAGGCACATTCAAGTCACCGGACTGAGATGTCTCCCCCAGGAGCTGACAACTCAGATAGCCAGGTATCTTCCTTAGAGAGGACAGTCCTCTGTTCCAAAAGTGGCCCATAATTTAAAGACAAAAATGGAAGAAGAAAAATCGAGGCTTAGAAGCTACCCGTCAACACACATTACCTGGGAAATGGGCCGGATGGCCACACAGGTTACTGGTCACAACTTCCCCAACTAGGGGTGAGATCCACTGCATTTCCTAGAAACAGAGAAAGTCAGAAGGGGCTCCGGGCCACCTAGTCGGACCCTCGGCTCCAGCCAGCGCCACTCATGACATTTCTGCTAGTCATAAATCCATAGACTTTATCCAGATCTATGCCCTCTTCTTTGGCAATGGAAATCCTCTTTTCTCTTCAACGGTGGGTAACTGGGCCCCTTACAGCAACCAAGACACGTCAGTGCCAAATTTGTGGAGCGGCTCAAAGTACCTTCCCCAGGACGCTGCTTCTTGCGTTGGCGGGTAGCTGGTGGGAAACGGCAGGCTAGCACAAGGCTCTGCTGCAAATTTCTTACAGGGGCCTGGAGCAAAGTGTTAAATTGTGGCTTTTGGACACTGGCTGGAAAAGCCTCGCAAATATAGCAGCTTCGGCTGAGGGTACAGACCAGGGTTCCTCAAACTTTTTAAACGGGGCCAGTTCACTGTCCCTCAGACTGTTGGGGGGCCGGACTATAGTTTGGAAAAAAACAAACAAACTCCTATGCACACTGCACATTAAAAATTAATTAAAATTAAAATAATTAAAAATAATTACAATTCACATAATTCACATAATTAAAATTAATTAATTAAAATTAAAAAATGTTGGCTTTGCTCATGCCAAACCTGGGGGCATTCGCTTGATGGGGCGGTGGCTCCCCCATTGAAGGCTGTGGCTCCCACACCTCTGCCACGAGCTGCCCTGCCGAGCCCGAGGGCAGCCGTCTATGGGCAAGCCACCACCACCAAGCAGCTGACCCCAGGCTCTGTGAGGCGGCTGTGGCTTGGCCCACAGCCCGGGGACATGGCTCACGAAATAAAAAATAGATTTAAAAAGTTAATCTAGGAAGGTAGGTTTTTTCTTACCTTCAATCCTTTAGCGTCTTCGTCTCTCTCTTCCGCCCTCCTCTCTTCTGTTTCCTGCTCCGTATTCCCGCTTTGTATATGCATGCAATGGGGGGGGGGGGAGGAGCCAGCGCACGTGCAGTTGAGCTGTTGCAATTTGGCATATGTGCCGGCTCTCTCTTTCTGCTCAGTTTCAAAGAACGCCTGTGCCGGCTCAGAGCTTTTGGACTCACTCAGAGACCGTTTTCTCCAAGCGAGTCCAGAACTTCGGAGGCAGGCCGGATAAATGAGCATGGCGGGCCAGATCTGGCCTGCAGACCGTAGTTTGAGGAACCATGGTGTAGACCCTCCAATTTTGAGCCTAATGCTGGCCTACCTGGCTCAACTTGCCATCTTTCTGGCACCAAGATAAGATGGCCTTTGATGCCAAAGCCTTTTTTGATGGCTTAAGGGGATTAACCATCTCAGGAGTTTTTTTACAGGGTTGCTCCTTGCAGTTTGCTTTTAGCTGTTCCAAATGGCAATGTTTCCTTGATTTTAGGGTATTTTCACAGCAGTGTATTACCTTGTACAGTGGTACCTCGACTCATGAACGCCTCAGTTCACGACCAAATCGGGTTGCGAACAGAAATTTCCGAAAAATGTTGCCTTGGGTCACGAACTCTGCCCCAGGTGATGATCACGATCTCGCCCATCTCCCCCCCCGAGCGCCCTCGCAATCGTGCGTGCCTCCCCCCCATGCGCGACCGCTTCAAATGTTTGTGATTTTTTAAAAAAGTTACAGAATGGATTAACCTTATTTACATTGAACCTTATGGGGAAATTTGACTTGGGTCACGACCAGAGTCCTGGAATGGATTAAGTTCGTGAGCCAAGGTGCCACTGCACTTATGGGTTGCTCTTCCCATCCAGACAGCTTCACCAATGGGGCAGTATAGAAATGAAATAAACAATAAAAATGTCCTCCAAAGTTGGCCAAGGGACCACTTCTTTCTCCCAGCTGCAGACCAGTTGGTGTTTTCCTAACTTTTGGGGAGCTTTCCCTCATTCTTGAAAAGCTGAGGTAAGTCTCTCAAGGTTCGCAGCTTGGGAGGGCTCCTTGACCTGGAGCTGTCCCTGGAAGCTCAGGTGACTGAGGTGGCAAGGAGCACTTTCCTCCAGCTCCGGCTGATCCATCAGCTGCGTCCCTACCTGGAGAACAATTGCCTGGCGACAGGGACACATGCATTGGTAACTTCCCGATTAGACTTCTGTAATGTGCTCTACATGGGGCTGCCCTTGAAGACGGTCCGGATACTTCAATTGGTGCAAAACAGAGCAGCCAGGTTGCTGACAGGGACTGGGCGTTGTGCTCACATAACTCCAGTCCTGTACCAGCTTCACTGGCTCCCCATTGAAGTCCGGGCCCAATTCAAGGTGTTGGTTATCACCTATAAAGCCCTCAACGGCTTGGGACCTGGTTATCTAAAGGAGCGCTTGCGTCCATATATGCCCTCCTGCCCGCTGAGATTGGTGGCACAGGCCCTTCTCCGGGAGCCCTCTGTGAAGGACATTAGGAGGGTGAGTACTCGGAAGAGGGCTTTCTCTGCGGTGGCGCCCCACCTATGGAATGCGCTCCCCAGAGAGGTCCACCTGGCGCCGTCGTTATTTGTTTTTCGGCGCCAGGCCAAGACCTTTTTATTTAAACGATATTTTAACTGTTAATTGCTGTTTTTATTTATTGGTTCTTATAGCTCTGCCGAGATGTATCCGGATTGTTAAAGTTTATTCAACATTTGTTTATTTGCTTTGTAAGTCACCCCGAGGCTTGTTGCAAAGGGGGCAGCATAAAAATGCTTTAAATAAATAAATAAATAAATAAATAAATAATAGGCATTAAGAGTAAATACATTTGCATGCTCGGCCACCACTCTTTTCCCTGCTCCTCATCCCCGCAAAAAAGCTTCTCCAAAATGGAATTCGGGTGTCAGGGCAACGACAGCACTGCACCCAACCAGTGCATCCGCAGGAGCTGCACCAAGGAGTTCCTGGAGCTCTGGGGTGCTCAGCACCCCCAGGCAAAACCGGAGGAGTCCCGGGGAGACGTGGCCCCACGGCGGTGCCGTGGAGCAGGAACGGGTGGCCAAAGCCCCCCCAAGCCATGGCCAACAAGGCACTGAGGTTGCACAGCGGCCCCAGGGAAGGCCCCCTGCCTGCAGGGTGGGCAGAGAGGAGGCCAGAGGCCCCCAGAGGTCAGAACAGCCATACTCACCCTGGAAGCCCCCCAGAGCCGAGAGAAGCAACCCTCTGCCAGCCTTGCTCTTCTTAGGCTGGGGCTCAGCCCAGCCCCTGCTGTGAGCAGCTGGAAGGCTCCCCCGCGTGAGCAAGCCTGGCTTACCAGCGGCCCTTTCCCACGAGGAAGTCTTGATCTACCTAGCACACCTGCGTTCTCACCTTCGCATGTGCTCCCTGCCTCCACTTGTGCCGCAGAAGCCTCCGTCCTCCTGTGGCCAGACCTCAAGGGCCCCGGAATCTGGCGGGAGCTGTGGGGTGGCCCCAGCCCTCCATCCATTCCCCAGCCAGGGCACGGCGTCCTAGCCCAAGCCCTGCCCATGCTCTGCAGACTGAAGCTGCCTGTCTGTGTGCTTGTCTTGGCTTATTCTGCAAATTTGACAGGTCTCAACCCTCCTCGATTTTTGCTGTGTTAGATCTTTCTTGGAACAGGCCAAAATAGATTGACGGAAAGCAAGCCAGCAATATTTATTAAGAATTCGGCACACAAGGCTAACGTGTAAGGCAGAATGCCTGGGAATGGCCCAGGGCACACAGCTAGAACAAAGCTTTTATAGTACACCTCATCCTCTGAGAAGTTCCTCATAAGCCCCCCTAGTAAGGCTGGGGGTTGTCCCCCCTCCTTCTCTATGCCCCTTTCAAGATGCAGCTCAAACACTCATCCTTGATCTGGTTCCTTCTTGTTCTTTCTTATCTAGGAGCAGAACTTCTCCAGCTGCATATGAACAACTTTTCTAACCCTGTATCTGTTGCAGCAAAGGAGATGCGTCTCTTTCAGCAGGTGTCTGCTGAAAATGTACTTATTCCAAGAAGTGTTTCCAGAAATCTGCTTTCCCCTCCTTATGATTGCACATAAGAAATTGCTTTTGTACATCACTTAGGAATTTCTTATGATATAAAATAATTGGTATGTATTGTTAAAGCAGTAATGAAATGTTTTTCCCTAGAAGCAGGGAGTGTTAAGTAAATTCTTGAAAAGGCTTTGTTTTTAAAGAAAAAAAATACAAGCTATAACCAGTATCTCCTGTGTAATTTTAGTTATAACCTATGTTGGAACATTCATGATCAGCCCAGATTACAAATTCTGAATGGTTTCTTTTGGATTTGTTCTTCCCTCCTTCCCACTCTTTTAACATTGCAGAATAAATATTGAACGCAGATGCTGCATTATTAAGAATGGAGACGATCCTGATATGTAGTTCTTGTTTGCAAAATATATGCATTATACACAGTGGTGGTAACATTAGTATGTGGAAAGTGCTAGATACACGTTAACTGAACAAATGGGCAAAAAGCAAACATAATTTGTACAAGCAGGCAAGCTCTGGTTAGTAAACCATGATTTTTTTCTGAGCATGTGGCAGGTAGTGCCTTCCCACATGCCTCTCCCACTTTCTGAAACACTGAGGAAGACCTAATTTCTGGTTAGCTATCATTACATCTGAACCTGAAAACTCGGGCTTTTGTAGGGCTTAAACAATTCAAAGTTAACCCACAGTTTGCTGTGGGGTTAATTCCGAATTGTTCAGCTCCCACACAATCCCGCATTTCTGAGTTTGGAAATAACCACCACCCAGGGGAAATTGTCTTACTGGCCTTCCTTCAGCCTGAACACACATAGGATTGCACTCTAAATAAGGTATTCTGCAAGGCACACGGACAGCTCTGAGCGAGCAAGGTGAAGCCCTCACCCCACTGGGCATGCTGGCAGTCATGGGACTTTCTTCTGTTTAGGATTATATAAAACGCCAGTGCTATGCATGTCCTTCCTAGAGATCAACCCTGACTGCTCTTTAGAAGGACAGATACTGAAGATGAAACTCAAATACTTTGGCCACCTGAGAGAAGGAAGGACTCCCTGGAGAAGACCCTGATGCTGGGAACAATTGACAGCAAAAGAAGGAGGGGACGGCAGAGGATGAGGTGGATGGATGGAGTCACTGGGGTGGTTAGTGTGGGCTTGGGTGTACTCCAGGGGATGGTGGAGGACAGGACGGCCTGGAGGAATGTTGTCCATGGGGTCGCGATGGGTCGGACGCGACTTCGCGACAAACAACATGCCTGTCCTGCATTTCCCAGCACCCAGCTTTCCATCCAGCCATCTGCTCAGCCTTTCCCCACCCTCCTATAGCCCAGCCCTTGCTCTTCGCAACATCTTGTCAAACGAAGACATCTGAGGATCTCGAAAGCTTGCGCATGTTTGTGTTGCAAGACAGAGCTTGAAAGAAATGGCACTTCGGAATAAAACCCTGGATATTCCCCGCGTCTTTCCTTCCCATCCCGCGCTTCACGTGTCGCAATCTGACTTCTTCTGTAGACCCTGGCAAAGGGACAGCAAGAGTCTGGCTAACAGTTCATGTGATTGAGCGAACCCGGAATCTCGCCATCCAGACACCAGGATAAGCTCCTCTACATGTCTTCTACTTCGTATGACGGCAGCGATCCCTTTCCGCACCGGAAGCGGATGTGCGCCGCGCTAGGCGGCCCTTTTTAGCCGCTCTCTGTGTCTCCTTCCCCGCTCGCGTTTGCGCGGCTTCTTCCGGCTCGCTAGCCTCTGACCCCCGGAAGTGGAGGGCGATGTTGATGCAGGAGTGAACATGGCGTCGTGTAGTAGCAGCGTCGGTGGCGGTCTCGGCTTCCTCTTCCCGTCCAGGGCGGCGGGGGCAGCTGTCGTGGCCGCCCTGCTGGCGGCTGTGCTTTTGGGAGATCCCGCGCAGGCCCGCGTTCACCAGCTCACCCTCAAGGTAGGCCGGCGGAGCGGCGAGGGCGAGGGCCCGCTTGGGCCGTGCCGGCAGGACGAGCCCCGCCTTCCCTCTCCCTCTCTCCCTCTTGCACTCTAGTTCCCATCGGCCCCAGAGAACATAGCCTGTGGTCAGGGGCGATGGAGATTGCAGTCCAACACGTGTAGAGGGCAGGCTAGGTAGCCCTAGCAGCCCTTTCTCTAGCCTGGCTCCCCCTTTCAGATGCTATTCTCATTATTGCATTGCATTTATCGCTTGTCTTTCTTTCGCTAGCGAGGACCCCAGGGCGGGTTGCTAGGTTTTCCTCTTTATTCTGTCCCCACAACAACCCAGGGGGGTAGATTGGCCCAGGAGTTCCTCAGTGGCAGTGGGCTTCATGGCTGAATGGGGACCCCAACCCAGATCTCCTGAGTCCCTGTCCAGCTCTCCTAATGGCTACATCATACGGATGTGTTGCATTGTGATTCCCATCAGTTGCCATGCCTCTGGTCAGGGGTGATTGGTGTTGTGGGGATAGGCTGCGGTTCATCACAGGCTTTCTTGCACTCTGGCATTCTTTTTTTTAATGTGCTGGACAGTGATTCCCATGAGCCCCAGCAGTCCAGCTCATGGCTAGCATCACAGGGGCAGGTTGTGGGGGCATAATGTTGGACTGTGACTTTGATCAGCCCCAGCCATGAAGGGTGGTGATTGGGGTTATGGGTCGTGTGATCCAGCACATTCCGAAAGCAGGTTTTCCCCAGTCTGCTGCGTTCACTCAGTGATTTGCATTGAACCCATCCAGCATAGCCTGTGGTCATGGGTGAAAGTATTGTAGACCCATGTGTGGGAGGGGAGACAAGTTGGGGGAAGAGTGTTTCCAGGCAAGGTAATTGTGCGCTAATTTCCCACATGTCCTGTAAACACAAAAAGGCCATAATGCCAGTTGGCAGCTGTGCTGTCTGGGCTGATGGGAATTGCTGTCAGGAACATCTGGAGGGAAAGCTGTTGTAACTAGCAGTTGAGTAGACTTCAAGTACTCTCTGTGTGTGGAAAGTTTGGTTCAGATTTTAGTAGAACTCAGTGTCCGTTAGCCAGAGCAAGATGCAAAATAGGGTCTGAAGTGGTGAACATATTAGAGACAACAGGTGCAGTGCATGTTAAAAACCTTCATATTTTGGCTGCTGCAAAGCAGGAATTCTAGCATGCAGCTTTCAGAACTGGCCTCAGCAGGAACTGCACAGGTTTTACAGGTGAGGGTTTTGTGTTTGGTAAGTAGGTAGTACAAACAGGCCTTGACCCAGGAAATGTGCTTGTTCTTGTAGCTTTCCTTGTCATTGTTAAACTACTGGGAGTCAAGAGTCCTTTGCTAAATTGCTGAAGTAATGCAAGTTGCCCAGTAGATTCTGATCTAGTTGTCTCTTGGGTCATCTCCTTAGCCAGAGTAGCCACTGAGGCATCCACAAAAAAGAAGTTCATCAGCTAAAAAATGCAGGATGTTTGTACTCTACACATGCTCATACTTATGTATAGATGCAAATTATGATAACCGAAATAGAAATTAAGTACAACTTGTAGTAGTAGGAAGAGCATTACCACAGGGCCAGCATGTCTCCTTAGTCCCGATGCTGCTGATGGCAACTTCAAGGCCCCATTTGTTCTCCTTTTTTATAGTCCTTTTTCTGGACTGGACAGACTTCAAAAGACAAGATTGCTGTCTAGAAAGATAGGACACAAAGCCACATTGTCTTTAGGACCTTGAAACTCTGGGTTGGCAAGTGTTTAATATTGTTATATTTGCCAACATCTAGGTAATCCCTTTACGGAGGCCATGAATGTTCAAAATGTGTTAACTCGGCCCCCACCAAACTCCTGACAGTAAGTAGTTCATGATAAAGCAACCAAATGAACTGTAAAAAGCCTCTTGTGTTTCTGAATTAAGTTTTTGAAGACAAGATCCAGTCTATCAAAAGGTGACAGGTATATAAGTTGTGTTAGTGAAGCCTAAGACTTGTTCAAAAGCCAGGTTTTGATTTGCTTGTTGAAGGAATTTAATCTGGGGGCCTGGTTTTGTGCTGTAGATTTTGTGAGCTTCATGTGCTCCTTGCAAAAGTCCTGCTTCTAGGAGATGTCTGCTGGACTTAGAGTCATACAGTTGGAAGAGGCCCAGTAGACCATCAGGTCCATCCACCTCCTCAGTGCAGGACTCAAGTCATCTATCCAGATTTCAACCTAGCCTGGCCCTACTTAGCTTCCAAGATTAGGCAGCATCAGGCACTTCAGGCTATATGGAAGCTTATACAGACTTCATTTGGTGTAGGTACAGAGAGCGATGCCTGAGGGGCTATGTAACATTTACAAGGCAGCATGTATAGGGTCAGTGCTGGAGCCTACGTCTGGTTTTTTGAGGTCCCAGTCTGGCTGTAGAGGCTTTCCCAGATGGCCTCTTCCCTCTCCCCTTGGTTTCCTACATTTTATGTGGCTCCGCTCAACCCGTTCTAATAAGCTAAAGTGCCTCACCTACGGTTGAATTTCTGGTAATGAGAGCTTTAAGATAAAACATGACAGTAGTTTTAGTAGTTTGGCCCCGCCATTTTTGCCTTCAGTTCTGCACACCCCTGGAATACAGTCCTATAGAACTTGTCTGAAATGCTAAAGCTCTTTCAGCCCAGGGGCCATACTGCATCTGTCCATTCATTCATTCATTCAATTCCCATGCTTCCCTATGGCCAAGTTCTCTAACCTGTGAACTCTCTAACCCTAGGCAGCTTCATAGTTATACATGCAATGAAAAGACACTTGCTTCTGGGGAGGAAAGCTATGGCAAATCTAGACAGCATACTAAAAAGCAGAGACATCACCCTGCCAACAAAAGTGCGTATAGTCAAGGCTATGGTTTTCCCAGTTGCAATGTACGGCTGTGAAAGCTGGACCATAAGGAAGGCTGTGAGCGCAAAAGGATTGAGGCCTTTGAATTGTGGTGCTGGAGGAGACTCCTGCGAGTCCCCTGGACCGCAAGGCGATCAAACCAGTCAGTCCGAGAGGAGATCAACCCTGACTGCTCTTTAGAAGGCCAGATACTGAAGAGGAAGCTCAAATACTTTGGCCACCTAATTAGAAGGAAGGACTCAATGGAGAAGAGCCTGATGCTGGGAACAATAGATGGCAAAAGAAGGAGGGGACGGCAGAGGAGGTGGTGGCTGAATGGGGTCACTGAAGCAGTTGCTGTGAGCTTGAGTGGACTCCGGGGGATGGTGGAGGACAGGAAGGCCTGGAGGAATGTTGTCCATGGGGTCGCGATGGGACAGGCATGACTTTGTGGCTAACAACAACAACAGGCAGTAGAAATGTTTGCTCATTCCTCATATTTGCTGATTGACCAGTGCTCTTTTTATCATGTCGCTACCTCTTTTTTGATAGCGACTAAATAATGATTGGGTTCTTGAAGTGAGAAGCTGCAGCTGCATATCAGCTTCCTGTTGTTCTGAGTTCCTTTTGCATGGTTTGCACTTGCTGTTATAAGGCACAGACCCATATCTGGACAGAGAAAACCCTACAGTCCCCAGGAAGCATGGCTAATTTGTAGGTTTAAGTTTTTTTGTTCTGAATGTGCTTAGTATTGCACCCTTAGTCTCAGGGAAAAAAAAATTCATGTAGTTCATGAAATTCTAAGCCATTTTTTTCAAATTTGTTTTGGGAGAAAAGTAGATAGTAACTCAAACTGTAGGCGTGTTTGCAATATTTTTTTTACAGTAATGATCAAGCTTATAAGCTGCATTTCTCCCTGGCCCTAATACTTAGGCCCTGCCACTTCAAGACTTTTTCAGCTACATATCACGTTACGTTGGTGGTGTTTTCCCTCTGCTGGGGTGAGAAGCGCTGGGCCACTTAGGAGATGCTCTGCAGTTCTGCCTCCTCACGCTGGGGTCCCCTCAGGAAACAGCGTCCAGGGTGGGCGTGACTGAGCAGCTGTTAAGGCTCCACACCCCAGCGGGGCTCCACGCTCAGGCCTCCTGGGGCTCTTGCCCATTGCAACCTGCTTGTTTCCCTGCATCTTGCTCTTGCCCAGACAGCAGGGGTGGCAAAAAGAAGTGATGTATGGATTGTCGTAGTTCTTCATTGTTGGGTTAGTTGTGTTTTCTAGTGGATTTTCTGATTTATTGCTGGGAATTTTACTGTGATGCATTTGTTTTAAATTGTAGGCCTCCCTGAGAGCCCTGCAGGGCTGGAAGGAGGTATAGAAATGCAATAAATAAATGAAGAGGAGCAGGAGATGCCATGGCCTCTTTGTTTACTGGCCCTCTGCTTGCCAAGCAGAGAAATGGAAGTGAGGAAGAGGGGGTGGCAGCTGGTGGTAAGAAGCTGGATTTGCCGAAAGAGGTGGCCCACTGAGGGTATCTTGCTGAAGGGCCATCGTAAAACCTGGAACTAGCTCTGCTCCCCTCCCAGAAACTGGACCACTTTCCCCGAGGACTGTGATGGGCTTGGGGCTTCACTTGCTGGAGGAAAGACACTGACTGCCTTTCCTAGCTCCACAGATGGCTCCGGCTTGGCCATCCTACCATGGTTACGCTGGCTTAAGCAAATGGGAGCGGTCAGCCGAGCACCTGGAAAGCTGCAAGTGGCATGCTCCGGAACGTATCAAAGCCCTTACTGGACTCATCTGCCATGCAGCATTAAGGCAAACAGCAGTATTTTCGAGATGTGACGCAGCAGTGCTGGCGGAATGAAGTCACGTGAGGAAGGGCTATGAGGTCGGGGATTTTTTAGCTTAGAAAAGAGGAAGGAGATGTGGAACAGAGCTATGCCTGGGGTGTGTAAAGTGGGGAGGGATACATTTTTCTCTCTACCCTAATGCTAAAAGTCCGCAGGGTCATTCCAAGAGGCTGATTGCTAAGTAGCTCAGAACAGAGGAAGGGCTGGGTTTCTTCACACAGCACAGTGTTAAACTCTGGAGTTCATTTCCACACGATGCGATGACTTTAAAGGGTGATTGGAGCAATTGATGGAGGAAAAGGTTGTCCATGGCGTCCTCATTTGCTACCCCCAGCATGCAAGGCCAGGCGACTTAATTTATATTGTTAATTTATATTATTCTATCCTGAAGTTTATTTATGGTTGTGAGCCGCCCCGAGGCTTCGGCGAATGGGGCGGCATAGAAGTCTCCTAAATAAATAAAATAACAAATAATAAATAAGGCGGAGTGCTGGTGTGTGTCAGTTGATGGGGAGCATGGGCAGGAGGGTCACTCATACTCTGCAGGCCATCTTCCACAGGCGTTCTGGGGGAGACGAGCCTCTGGTCCGATCCGGCATGGCTTTTCTTGCACTCCTACTTTGGGCTTGCACTTCCAGGCTCTGGATGGCGGCTATCATCAAATCCCAGCAGTTTATAGATGGCCTAACTCATTATGTTCTACAGCGTCTGTTGTCTGGAGCGTCCCCAGAGATTCTTGCTAGGGCATCTCGATATGCAGTCTTCTCAGGCAGCAGGACTTTTCGTGCTGGATGTACCACACTGGCAGGGGCCGAGTAATAGAGCTCAGAAGGTAGCATTGATTCACGGCCTGGAAAAAAGTAGAAGCCAGTTGGAAATATTGCAGTATTGGGTCATGCCGGCAGTCTGTTTTGAGCTGACAGCGTTGAACTGTTTCCTTCTCCTGGCTGGAATTGCTTTTTATGGCTATTTAATACCTCTCGTGTAGTTTTTTAGAAGTGCCCAGATACATTGTGATAAGATATTATGGATTGGCTCTTGGTTTTAAATAAACGAGAGTGCAGGCTTGCAGAAGTTTACTGAGAAGTGCCAGTGAATTCAGTGCAGCTCGCTTCCCGGAGTCAGAGATGGGATTGTGCTGAAATGGCAGAAGCTGGCTTGTTCATGGCTTTGTAAGATCTGGTGTTGCTGGGTTAGAATGACCTTCATGGTGATTCTTGGCAACAGTCCTTTGTATGCTCTGCTTGGTGGTGGCGTGGCTCGAGCCCTCAAGTAAGTGGCGTTTCAGATCATGTGCTTAAAATCGAGCCATTGAGATTCTGCTTTACAGAGTGATTTCAGCTATCCTGTTGCCTAAGGTTTTGGCCGTGAGATTTTTCTTCTCATTTGAGCTTTAATTGATTGGTGGGTAGGATTAATCAAATTAAGTCTTAATCACAGGTTGAGATTTGCTTTGCTTGGAAGGATTGACTGCATGGGTCTGGGCTTTGTTCTCCCGGCACCAAAGAATTCTTTAATGAAGAGAAACAGCTTTTGTCTCCTATGTGAAATGGCTATCGTTTTCCTTGTAGCAGTTGTAACAGCACACACATGCTGCTGCTTTAATGTTTAAAGTGTATCTGTTTTAAAGTTTTAGATCTCCTTTAGGTGTAAAACCCTTGACATTTAAAATTCATCTCTAAACTTGATATGTGGATGTGTCACTATAAATCATGGTGAACAGTTAATTTAGCAGAAGTTGATCCACTGAACTTGCTACAGTGTCTGTCTAATGTGGGATCAGCTATCAGGATACAGGTCGAAGAATTCTATCCCCGGCATCTCCTGGTAGGTCTAGAAATCCTGTCTGCAACACTGGAGAGCTGTGGCTGCCGGTCAGTGTTGGCAATACTGGACTACACGGACGAAGGTGGTCTGATTTAAGGCAGCGCCTTTATTGGAGCACGAGAACCAGTATCGCATTTTGTCTTTAGGCAGAATGGCCATAGCTGGGTGACAGAGCCCGTACTTCGCCTGTGGCAGGTTCCCGGTTTGATCCCCAGCTCCAGGTAGCAGTAGGAAACAATCCTTCCTGAAACCTCAGGAAGTCACTGTGCCTGTCAATGTCAACCATCTTGGGCGAAACGGACCAAGGCCCGCATCCTACATGCAGCAGATTCCCATGTTCCTGTGAAAGAAGTTTAATATATATTTGCCCTGCCTGACTCCACACAGAATGAACAGGCTCGGGAGAACCAATAGGTTCGGGTACAGAAATACGGTCTCAATTTAACTCTTGTATTATGAAGCTGCCTTTTGGAAGACAGTCCCTATGCGCAATAACATGCGTGAATGTAATCTATTTACAATATTATTGAATTAGTTTTCAATTATATCAGGTAGTCCTGTTAAAAATTGATAATAATTTAATAGTGGCAGCTTGAACTGTCCTTGCTAGATATTAGAAATCTGCTGTTAAATAAAAGCCGTTTTAAGTCTTTATGCATTTTCCATAAGGACACATTAATGGATATAGAACATAGACTGCTCCAGCCTTTTGTATAAGACAGCTGTAACTTTACACACACACACACACACACACACACACACACGGCCAACTTTTTTTCCTACTTCTGCAGTTTCAACTGTTAGTCTTTGGGTTTCCAGAGAGGGCTAGCCATAGAAACATAGAAACAGAGCGAGTCAGAAGGGGTCTCCCGGGCCATCTAGTCTGACCTCCAGCACCAGCCGGCTCCGCTCACGACATGCCCACCATGTGGACGTCCAGCCTGTCCTTGAACACCCTCCTCTGTCTCCGTCTGCCTGGATTTGATCTCTTGCAGCAGCCACAGTGTGGACTCCTTAGCTTGCAATCAGCTTCCTGAATCTTGGAATGCAGAGCCCATGACTTGAACTGCGGTTTGGTTCCTTTCCTTTCCCCTCCCCAACCTTCCCTTTTTTGTTGGCCCAACAAAGTTATTACAAATTGGAAATGTCCTTTTGGCGAACATGTTTACATTTTCTTTTTGAGTCATCTCAAGACTTGCGACACTTCCACACCGTGCATCTTACTGTCTCCTCACCCAACAACTTTCCCCTTTTATTTCTCCTCATTTTTAACAGTGAGTCTGAAGGAGAGCATTGTGAAATTGAAAAGCTCGTTCTCTTATGGTCTTTTACCCTTAATAAAAGATTTTGTATTGGATCCACATTGACACTGGATCAATTGTGCTGTCATGACTGGATTTTTCTGCCCCACAGCACCTAGTAAGAGTGCTACACAGAGAGACACCCCTCCCCTGAATAGTGTGAGCTACAGTGTGTGTGTGTGGGGGGGGGGATCCTTCAAAATCAGGCAGAGAGACCTTTTATGACCAAGTCTTTCCGCTTGTGGAAGCCAGATCCTGTATCCAGCCCTCCAAGTTCCTGCTTGCTTTTTTTCCTCGTGAGCAAACACAGCTGTCTGCCTTTAGAAGCTGGAGTTCATGCAGAATGCAGCAACCTGGCTGTTGTTAAGAGCGGCCCCTTTTCAGCATGTACCTCCTTTGTTGAGGGATCCGCACTGGTTGCGTGCTTGTTACGGAGCCAGGTTTGACACTTTGGTACTGGTGTACAAGGGACGTGGGGGGCACAGCTGGTTAAACTGTTGAGCCACTGGGCTGCTGATTGGAAGTTGGCAGTTTGAATCCGCACGACAGGGTGAACGCCTGCAGATTTTTCCCAGCTCTTGCACACTGAGCAGTTTGAAAGCATGCAAACCGAGTGGATAAATAGGTACCACTCTGGTGGGAGAGGTAACAGCATTCCATGCACCTTGGCGTTTAGTCACACTGGCCACATGACCACAGAAGCATCTTTGGACATTGCTGTCTCTTCAGCTTACAAATGGAGCTGAGCACCAGCCCCAGAGTCAGGCATAAATAGCACGTAAGTGCCGGGGATCCCTCACTACTAGTTTACAATGCCCTGAACCACCAGGATCCCTGAGAGACCACCTTCTGCCTTACCAAACTGCCCTATTGCCGAGGACATTGGAGGGGATGCTCCTGATGGTTCCACATGGACCATGACCCTCCTGGAGTATGCCTGGAAAAGGACCCTCCATGTGGCGCACCTTTCTCCCCTGCCGTCAGAGGAGTCTGCCACCCCACAGGGAAGGTGTGCCCCTGCAGGTCCAGCTTTCTATCCAGCGGGTTGTCATACTTGATCCTGGCAGCAGCTGGGACATCTTACCTAGCTTGTCAAAGAATGTGTTATATATGGAAAGAATGTCATAAAAGGAATTAAAATTGCGGGGCTTGTTGACATGATTCCCAGTAAGAGAGAACATCATTGTATCATACTCCAGCAGGAATCTAAATAAGAATATTTTCCCTGTAAATCAAAACTCCCATCTTGGCTGTGGAACTTGACAGATGGGTCTCTACAAACTGAAGTGTGCAGGCAGGTTGAAGGTGCCAATTCCTCTGTAATTCTTCCTTGCAAACAGTGTAGTAACAGTAACACGTGGGGACTTTTAGAAGGGCTGACTTGCCTCCATTATCCAAAAAGCTGAATACAGAGGGATTTCACTGAAAGCTTGTTTGATGTTTTTAATTGCTGGATCAGCTTCCTCTTTTAGCCAGCAAGTTTGCTTGCTTGCTTGCTTGCTTGCTTGCTTGTTCACTTACCTTCTGAACTGAGTGTCTCACAGGACTCTCTAGGTGGGTTAGAAGCGTGGTAGTAGATCAGAGAACAGATTCTCCCTTGCGCCATGAGCCCTAAGGAGCTTTTAAGTTTGCACGAAAGGCGTGTTTTTAACAGCTCCTTTAAATCTTTGAAAATGTTTGTGGCATTCTCTCAGCAATATCTCCCTCAGTTAACTGTGCCAACCAAGAGGTCCAGTTATGTGATTCTTCTGTACTTTTCTTGACTTGCAGAACTTGGTGGTCACAGATGAAGAGCTACAGTTCAAAAGCCCTTTGGTGCTTGCCCCTTTGGAGGTCTTTAGCTTTGTTATCCAGAGCAAATGGGAAATGTGCAGTCTCAAATAAAGCAGGACATTCAGCTCTCTGGCCCACCCTCATCTTCTGTTTCCTAGAGGTTCCGAGAGAAATTAGCTAAAATCTGCTGAATAGACAATTGGTTGGGAAGCTCTGTGTCACCAATAGCTTTTGCCCTGGCAAACTAGATGGTTCCCCTTCAGGGATCTTTGCAAGCCCTACCCAATCTGATGAACACATGTAAGTCTGAGTGTCAATTCACCTGTCTGTGCTTGGAAGAAAACACACTGGAAGCTGCTCTCCAGCATAAAACTGAAGCCACGAATGCGTACAGATAGCAAGAGCATACGTGCATTTACTTTACATGACATTGTGACACGATGTTGTTGTCTACAAAGTTCACGCCCGTGAAGTACGCAATCAAGTTTTGAATCAAGAAAATTCAAAAAACCTCTTACTTAATGTTTTAAGTAAGTAGATGATTTTCGGATGGGCCACATTCATAGCCATCCTGGGCCGCCTGTGGGCCGTGGGTTGGACCCCCTGGTGTGGAGCAACCTTGGAGTGGCTCATGTTTTTCCTGGCCTCCACAGCATCTGCCCAAGTCATAGCACTTTGTAAAGACAGTTGGTTCTTCTCTTCTAGGATGATGTGCGGCAGAAGGTCCATCTCAACACGTTTGGTTTCTTCAAGGAGGGATTCCTTTGGGTCAATGTCAGTAACCTCTCAGTTAAGCATCCAGGGATTGCTGAAAAAAACATTCTGGTAGGCGCCTTCCTTATTTCACAAGTTACCGCGAGTAAATAAGTCCACTCGCTTCTGCAGGAGGACAGGGAGGGGCTGTGTGCTGAGAAGGCCCAACACTGCTTGGCCCCAGAGGTGGAGCATTCTTTCAGCCGTGGTGGCTGTTCTAATTGCTCCGGAAACCGCTGGCCAGAAGTGGTGAGGGCTGCATGCTGGCCGTGCCTTCCAGCACTGCTAGCTAGGCCTCAAGTTCCTGCCTGTCCAACAGTTCCTCCTCTGATGAGCTCCAGAATCAGCACCTGAGACCTAAGGGACAATCCTGTGCAAGTTTAGACAGGGAAAAAACGGCTCGCAACTCCCAGCTTGTCCCATGATTAAAACACGCCCCTTTCGCCTTTGGTCCCACCTCTCCTGGAATGCGTGCCCTGGACCGCTTCCCCACAGCGGAAAGTGTCCTTGGGCGGAAGGTGTTCCCCTCCACTGGGTTAACACGCTGCAGGCAGGAGCCGCCGAGCCGCCCGCAGAGCCGTGTGGGGAGCCTGCGGTGTCATCCGTACCAAGCACGTTCCTCTGGCGCTCAGACTGGCCCCAGTCTTATTAAAGGCATTATTAGTAGTCTTTTTAAATATAGAATATTTAATTACATCTTATTGACTAAGTTATTAAACATTATTTAATGTTCTAATGTTTAGTTGAATATTTAATATAGGATCAACTTTACATTTTAATGACCTACTATGTGAAAAATGTTTTTTAGGTGGGATTCAGTTTAGACCGAACACAGAATGATGGATTCTCCACTTACTTGGTAAGGCCATAGGTGGTGGGTTGATCTTGTCACTTAACCAGAGCCACTTGGAATATCTGGAGCATAATCCTTGCTTGCAATTTTGTCAGCCAGCCCTAATAGAGAATGCTTTCTTGTGCACAAATTCACCCTGCATGTATCTTAATTTCTCAGTGTGTATTAACACTTTTTAGACTGATATGTACTTCTCTAAAATGTGATACACCTGCTTATTCCAAACCCCAAAAGCAGTTGAAATGTTCTGCTGATGGAGAGCAGTGTAGAAGCTGACTGAGGTCTGCTGGTAGATTTCTGGGTGTTTTGAAACAGATCTGCAAAGATTTGACTCTTGGTTTTTTAACCGTGGCATCAACCAAATCGACTCCGTCATGTCCACCCAGGAATGTAACCAGGAATGCACTTTTGTGTAGAAGGAAGCTGCCCAAGTTCTGACATTCCAGTTCCCGGGAGCAAGAATTCTTTTACCCGTGGCACTGGGTTGATGGATATTGGCGTTCTAGTGAAAGCAAAACCCAAAGTAGATCCTGTAAGCCCGAACTCTGACTACCCTGTCATGGGGGACAGAAGCTTGCGGATGCAAAACATCTCTTCCATTTCTTCCCCGTCTCTTTCCAGGATGAAGAAGTGGATTATTGCATTTTGAACAGAACGCCGGATCATGATGTCTCAGTCCATCTGCTGTTAAACTTCACGAAGAAGATGTAAGAGATCCATATCGCACGTCCTTCAGATTCTTTTCCCTTCCCTGCTGCTGCCCCCACACAGCGCCAAAAGCGCTATGGATGAGGAAAGGGAACCTCAGGTTCGCCACCCCGAGCCCTTTGGTTCTCTTTCTGTACTGTCAAAACGCGCCCTTCTCCCGTGTCTTCACAGCGTGACAGTCAAGCCGAACGTCACCCCTCATCAGCTGCCAGAAATAGTCTTCACTGACTCTGAGAAGAATGTGCATTCCGGAGGCACCCAGGTCGCCAGTAAACCTGCTCTGGACAAAAGAGCCCTCGGTTGGTTGCTTGATGGCTTGCGTTAATTGCCTGCTAAGGAAGCCTGTCTTTTATGGGAATGACGTGAAGGGGGCGTGTGTATTTCTGGAGGGGGCGAGTAGGGGATGCTGCTGGCTGGGGCGAATTGGAGGTTGAAGCCCTTTTTCTGTGTGAAGTACTGTGCCTGAAAACCCTGCTCCGAATTGAGAGGCCACACGAGCAGAGGTGAGGCTCGGACCGGTCGCTGAACGCTCCTTGCGGTGTCGCGGGGAGCTTGCCTTTGAAGGCATTTTGGTGAGGGAGGGTTCCTCTCCTTGGCTGTCCACTCTTGGAAACCTCCATGTTGCTTTCTCGAAGGATTTCCTGCCTGCTCAGGCAGCCCAGGTCTTGGTTAGCCTGGGATAACCACTTCTGGTCTGCCAGTACAGTGGTGCCTTGGCTCACGAACTTAATCTGTTCCAGGACTCTGGTCGTGACCCAAATTAGTTGTGAGCCAAGTCAAATTTCCCCATAAGGTTCAGTGTAAATAAGGTTAATCTGTTCTGTAACCATTTTTTTTAAATCAGAAAAATGTAAAGCAAAGTGACAAAGAACAACAAAGATGGCAGCCATCTCCCCCCACCCTCGAGCACAAGCCTGGCCATCTCTCTGCCCTGCCCCCCCCCCAGCACAACCGCAATCGCGCCTGTCATCCTGGGGGCGGGGGCGGATATGCACAATCGCGGGTGCGCTGGGGGAGGGAGAGATGGGCACGATCTCGGCCATCTCCCCTTCTCCCAAGTGGGGAGATGGCCGCGATCGTGCTGGGTGAGGGGGGGATGGCCGAGATTGCGCCCGTCTTTTCTGCAGGAGTGCGTCCGTGATCACACACGTCTTCCCTGCACTAACGCAACTGCGATTGTGGCCATCGTCCCACTCGGGGAGGGAGGGGATGGAGAAACGGTCGCGATCTTGGTCACCACCCAATGCGGAGTTCGTGACCCAGGTCAAAATTTTCATGCAATTTTTGTTCGCGACCCGATTTGGTCATGAACCAAGGCATTCGTGAGCCGAGGTACCACTGTATTGTCCTCTAGGGCAACTGGAACAGGGTTGAAAAGTTCTCCCTTAACATAACCCCCCCCCCTTGGATGGGTCTTGGTATTCTTCTCCAGTCTGGATATCGACTCCCATCAGCCTTAGCTGGGCTGACCAGTAGTCAGGGATGCTGGGAGTTGTTGCCAAAAATACCGGGAGGGTACTGAGTTGAAGGCCGAGCTATGAGATGAGGCGGGACTCCTGAGATGGTGTCTTTTGGTCGAAGTGCTTAAGAATCATGGGACCAGGGAAGTGGGGAAGTGTGTCGGGGTGCAGAGGGAGAAGACGCCGGTGGTACCTGAGCCAAAAGCAAGCCGGGTTGCCATCCTGTGAGCAGAGGAGCGCCCTGCCTGGGAGTCACTCCTGGTATTTACTCTGGGTAGCACTTGCCATTCCACCCAAAGGGTTGCGCTGAACCATCCAAGCGTCTTGTGCATGGAAGATGGATGGGGCTGTCCTGAACTTTGCCTCTGACTTCACTTTTGTGCGTTCCGTACACCTAGGTTCCAAGCAGTCACCTGGACAGAACGAGACCGAAACCCAGGTAAGGGAAGTCTCTTTTTCCAAAGCTCTTGGAGGGGAGAGAGGGGAAAGGGAGCCACCCACCTGTGAGCAGGGATGCATTTTTCAGCCAATATGGGGTCCCCCGTGCCCCAGTACAGACATGCCAGCAATGTCCAGGTCTTCATTTTGGTTTCACTGCAATTATACCTCAACTTTCTTCTTGCAAAGACCCCAGTAGTAAGGGTCTATTATAGGAAAGAGAGAAAGGAATGGCATCATAAATATGATAAAAACAAGCCGGGGCCTCTTGTTTGAAGATAAGGGTGCCTTTCCTGCCTGTCTTTTCTGCTGCGCTCAGTGGATGGTTTATTTACTTGAATTTGCTGGCAACAGATGGAAATAGCTTTGTCTTACTATCATGGCTCAGGTGCCCGTGGATCGAAAGTACCCCATCCAGAGCAAAGGTGACAGCTTTCACTTCCAGGTAGGTGATCTTCTAATAGTGCCCACTCTGAGGCTGCAGGGGGATAGCAAAGAACAGCCGACTTCTGTGCGCACACGGCCGGGCACGGCGCTCTCTTCCGGAGTCCTTCTCCACGCCTTCCTTCCATCCGGGGCCCTTTGGCTAGGCCAGGAGCGGACCTGGTGGAGGCAGCGCTCCATTTGTCCAGTGGCTCTGTTCCAGTTGAGCATCTCATTTATATAACGCCCCCCCACAAGGCTCTGAGAGGCTCCCTGAGACAAAAACCTTAAAATGCGTTAGAAAAGCTATTTCACTGAAATGTGTAAACAAGCCACACACAGAGGAGGACACAAGTAGATGCTCAGCATTTTTAAACCATGGTAAGACAAATCCAGGGTCCGATTAGAACATCGCCAAAGGCTGCCAAAGATAACCGTGCTGGTGTCAGTCAGACTTCACTGCGGGGAGAAATCTGCGGGGGGGGGGGGGCACCACCAGGAAGACCCTCTTCCTAGTTGCTGCTTTCCAAGCCTCTGTCGGAGGAGGTTGTTAGATGACAGACAACCGTGGTATCCGGAGGCTCACACTGGGGAAGGCGCTTCCTGGGGTATCGTAGCCCTGAGGCATGCAAGGCTTTATAGCTCTTTCTGTTGCAATTTTGGTGGCATTGGGGAGCAGGAAAGGTTTTACTCTGTTTTGCAGTCCTTCAGTTTTCGGTGTCCTGGGAAGTGTGGCAGGGCAAGCACTTTGAAACAGGCAAGCAGCCTAATTCAGATGCAGAAAGGAGGGCAGGAGGACGGGGAGGGGAGTAGGAGCGGGCTGAAGAAACGTGAGGGCCTTCCAGGTACTTTACAATCCTTGATGGAAAACCGTATTTGACCTTTTCCCTCCCCACCTGGTTTTCCTTGTATAGTGGTACCTTGGTTCACAAACTTAATCCGTTCCACGGCTCTGGTCACAACCCAAATTGGTCGTGACCCAAGTCAGATTTCTCCATAAGGCTCAATGTAAATAAGGTTAATCTGTTCTGTAACCATTTTTTAATCACAAAAATTTGAAACAAAGTGACAAAGAACAGCAGAGATTGCGGCCATCCCCCCCCCCCCGAGCACAACCGTGATGGCACCCGTCTTCCCTGCATGAGCGCGACTGCAGCCATCCCCCCACTCACAAGCACGACCGCGATGCGCCCACGCTCCTGCAGGGAAGACGGGTGCGATCACGACCATCTCCCGATGTGGAGTTCGCAACGTGAGGCAAAATTTTTCTGAAATTTCTGTTTACGACCCGATTTGGTCATGAACTGAGGCATTCGTGAGCCGAGGCTCCACTGTATGTGGCTTTTTATTGTTAGCCAGTGAGGAGGGAGCTCTTCTGGAGGCTGCAATGCCTTGCACGTTGACCCGATGAAATACGAGTAGGCGACGTGCTTCCGCTGCCCATTCCACTGTCTCTCCATTAAACGGCACGGATGCGCCTTCCAGCACTGCTGGGGCACACCTGATGTGGCGGAAGGCATGTCCGCAGACTCGAAAGCACGGAACCTTCCGGGCCTGGGGGCTGGTGGCCGGGGAGCTACTTACGTCGGAGCAGCTCCGAGGGCGCGCGAGGGCCCTCACCGCCTCCCTTCTGTGCTTCAGTTTCACTTCAGCATCAACTCGGAGAACCAGGAAGGACTTTATAGTCTCTATTTTCACAAGTGTGTCAGCAGCGGCTTGCAGAATGAGAAGGCGCTCTTCACCCTTGAAGTAAGTGGGGCACTTTTCACCCCCTTCCACGTAACTTGTTTGAGGAGGCCTGGAGGGCTGGCTGGACTGCATGCCTTTGGCCGGCACGTTCTTGGTGTTGAGGGTTGGAAGGCGACACCGGGAAGAGAAAGCCACATGGGTCTGGCTGGATTTAAAGACAGGTAACACATTTGCACCGTTGATCCAGAAGCCTGAATTCTGGGAGGCTTTTCCTGAAGGGCAGGGCTCCCCCCCGGAGGGCCGAATCGAGACCTTATCCTGATGGTTCCTTGTTTCAGTTTAACGCTTCCTTCACTTTCAGATTGGGATTACAGAGAAGAACCCCAGCAGCTACCTCTCAGCGGGAGAAATCCCTCTGCCCAAGCTCTACGTTTCCATGGCGCTCTTCTTTTTTATCTCTGGCGTTGTCTGGGTCCACACGCTTCGGAAACGCAGGTAGACAGGCGGCTTTGCAAAGCGGGGATGGTCCAGCTCAGAAACAGCTTGCAGTATTTGTGTCCTGCCTTCTGATTTTATGGGTGTGCCCATAAAATGCTGCGCAACCACAGGCGATCTTCTGGCATTCGCACCGCTGATTGTCCCGTCTTTGTTACAGGGCTGATGTGTTCAAAATCCACTGGCTCATGGCTTCTCTCCCATTCACCAAGTCCCTGTCTTTGGTCTTCCATGCAGTGAGTAACTTCTCAGTTCATCTTCCCCCTTCCCCGTTTCACGGCGGAGTCGGGCAGCAGGACTGCAACCATCCCATCCTCGAGTCTGCCGGGAGCGAGACCTGCCCTGGGTGTCCTGCTCCCTCGTTTTGGTCCACTGAGTGAGCGCTCCTGCCCAGTTGGCGCCAGGGCCTTGCGGTGAAACCGAACAGCCGGAAATTCCCGGGGGATGAAGAGACTTCACACAGTGCATGAATTCTGGGATTCGTGGTGGCCCTCCGTGGAGGAGAAAGGCTGTCCGTGGCCACTCGTCTGCCCCCCGTAGCAGAGCCGCCATGTCTGTGTGCACCGGGTGCTGGGGCACATGGGCAGGAGGATCCTGCCGCAGCCATGTCCTACCTGTGGGCTTCCCCTTGAGCAGTTGGTTGGCTGCTGTTTGAGCAGAATAATGCAGCCTTCCGCCCTGTCCAGCACAGCTGCTGCTCCATTCCTTCCATTGTTATTCGCCCAGGCATGGCTTAGTCTTGCCCCATCGGCTGCTCTGTTGTCCAGATGGTTCTGAGGTGCGCTGCGTGCCCATTCTAGCGTGTGTGCGCAGTCCCCCCCCCCCATGCACCCTGGGTCAGGTCTCTGTCAGGATGAAGGGCAGACTAAACACATCCTTAGTAAACGGCGAAGTCTTACTGAGCGGGGGGAGAGCGGGACGGATGTGCCGAGCGCCTGGCACAGACCGCGTTCTGCTGTCTCCTGCAGATCGACTACCACTACATCTCCACCCAGGGCTACCCGATCGAAGGCTGGGCAGTCGTCTACTACATCACTCACCTGTAAGTGGGCCGGGCCGGGCCGGGCCGGGGGAGGCTGTCCTGGGGTTTGTGGGGATTGCCCCCTTCGCTGCACTGGTCCCCACGACCTGCTGGGCTGCCCGTGGGCGCTCGGTTCTCTTCCCAGGCTCAAGGGCGCCCTGCTCTTCATCACCATCGCGCTCATCGGCACGGGCTGGGCGTTCATCAAGCACATCCTCTCGGACAAGGACAAGAAGATCTTCATGATTGTGATCCCGCTGCAGGTGAGACGGGGGGCGTCTTGCCGTTTGGAGGGAGGTCCAGGCTCCCCCTGGGCTAGGGATCGGCGCCACTGCCCGCGGAAGCCCCCCCACCCGCTCGGGGGCCCTGGGCCTTGGTGGGCGTTGTCCACTGGGCTCTGCCCCGCACGTCCTTGGGGGAAGCTGCTTGCCCCCTGGAGCTGCGTTGTGTCCCGCCTGCCTGGGCGCAGCTGGTCCCGGGTCCGAACCCGGCAGCACGGCTTTGCAGAGGGGCAGCCGGCCTTCCAGTGGCCCAGTGGTGGGCCATCCGGGGGTTGCTCGCCCTTCCAACAGCCGTTTTGCCCGCCTGGGTGGGACAGTGGGCTTTGCACAGGGTGGGCGATTGGCACAGAATGGCTGGCCTGTGCTGTGGCGCCCACAAACCAGCGTGACTTGTTTAACTCGCGGTGATTGTGCCGGCTGGCCTGCTGGCCATCAGGAAAAGGCTGGAGGGAAGCAGAAGCACAGAGAGACCTGTGTGGGTCATGTGTTCCTGAGGCGGGGGGCATAGTGGTGCGTCGGAAGCAGGGCAAGGGCATCCTCTGAATGAGGCGCTGCTGCTCTGCTCGGCCAAGACGGCGGTCAGTGCCTCGTCCTTATCGTGACTTATCCAGGGCTCGGGGCATCCTTCCATCCACCAACGTCTGGGCATATCTGCCACCATGAGGGCCGGAAGCTTGCTTGCTAGTTTAAAACGAGCGCCGAGAGTCTCGGCCATCTGCAGTCCTGCAAAACCTTGTCGGCATGGCTCTGTATGCCCCCAGCCTGCTGCTGTGGGTCGTGGGGTGACAAGTGCTTCTCTCCTGCCCCCAGGTCTTGGACAACGTGGCTTACATCATCATCGAGTCGACAGAGGAAGGCACGACCGAGTCTGGGCTGTGGAAGGAAATCCTGTTTCTGGTGGACCTGCTTTGCTGTGGGGCCATCCTGTTCCCAGTTGTCTGGTGAGTGGCAGAGGGCGCGTTCCTCCGGAGCAGCTCTGCAGACAGCCGCACCTGCGGCCTGGCCTGTGGCAGCCCCCTCACAGCCTGGGCTGGGGCCAGCCGCCCTGTGGGGAGCTCCCGGGCTCCCCACGGTTCCCTCTGGATTGTCTTCCTGTACGTTTATATCTGGCCTCTCCCGAAGCGGCCCAAGGCAGCATACGTGCTTCCCTGTGTCTTTGGAGCGGTCGCAGAGGTCAAACCCAGGCATCAGGATCAGTTCACGTTCCCCACAGAAATTCCTGCAGTGGAAAGGAGCCTCTGGAGGCACCCCTTGCCTGGCCCCTTGTTGCCTTACCTGCACGGAGGGAGTTCTCCTCTCCCTGATGCTGCAAAGCGACTTTTCTGCAGAAGTGTTTGTCTCAGTGGAGGCTTTCAACGTCCCCGTTGTGGTGTGTGCAGGGCAGAGGCATTTCTTGACGGGAGCACTCCCCCAAAATGCTTCCGTTGCAGAGTCCAGCTCACTATGTGTTTGGGTGGGGGCATTTCCTCCCTGCTTCCATACGAGCCCTGCAGTGGTTGCCCACCTGCGGTTTGCAGAACGGCTGTGGGAGTGTCCGTCAGTGTTTCTGGGAGGATCGACGTGTCCCCGGCGTGTCTGGCGAAGTCTTCGCTTTGGGTTCTGGCGCTGCGGTTTGCGACCCGCCGTGCCTCCCACCTGCAGCTGTGCAAAGGAGCAGCAAGCCCTTCTGGCCAGCAGGGGGCTCCCCTCTCGCACAGAGCCTGGAAAGCCGGCGGCCCGGAGCGGCGAGAGCTGGGTTTCTGCTCGCAAATCGTGCAGACTTCTCCCCTCGGCAGCCTCGGACAGTCAGCAGTAACACCTGTCTTCCAAAAACATCAGCACACGTGCACTTCAAAGCAAATCTCATTTCGTTCTTTCCTCTCTTGGGAAGGAGTGTGCATTTTGGGTGCCCCTTAAAAAGCACACTTCCCCCATTCAAACTGGGTGCTTTTCCTGTTCAAATGAAAAAGGAAAAAATGCAGGTGAAGCCTGGAATCAAGGACAGGTGAGGGTGCGGTCGGAGGATCTCGCGCATCCTGGAGCTGGCGCGTTCACCCGTCCCTGCGGTGGCCCTCGTGTGCTTTGCTGGCCGTGTGTCTTGGAGCTGGAGAGGCGAAATGGGAACCCTTGATCCCGCTCTCACACAACTTTCTCCTCTAGGTCAATAAGGCACTTACAGGAGGCCTCTACGACGGACGGGAAAGGTAAGGCGTTAATGCTGCGTATTGGGGCTCAAAGGGAGCTCCGGCTGCAGGGCGCTCTGGGAGGCCGCATTGGACCCGCCGCCCCAAAACTGGCCCGTGGGCTGGGAAGGATGGTGCGCTTGGAGCTCCGGGCAGAACTGCTGGAAATGGGCAGCAGGGCCATAAAAGGAGGTGTGTTGAGGGGCAAAGGTCCCGGTGGAAATGGGGAAACCCCGTGGCCGTGTGCTGCCCACCCCTGCATTTAGGGATGGGCTTGGGGAACAGCTGCAGTTCTCTGGACCCTGCGACCATCTTTTCACGCTGTGGATCTGGCGAGCTTTGCTGCTGGAGGACATTCGTGGCGAGGCACCCTGCCCCCTTTTTTTAAAGCAGTGGGGCACTTCCCAGCCTTGATGGGGAGGCTGAACATGTGCCGGGTTCCCCTTGTGCCCTGGAGAGGGCGACAGAGAGGTGTGCGGAGAGCCATCCGGGAAGCTTATTGCAAAGGCATCACTCGTAGCTGGTGATTCGTGGCTTGTTCCGTTGGATGTGGTCTCCAACGAGGTGCCCGTGGATAGCTCTCTGGGTACCCTTCAGGCAGCCTGGCCCGCTGGATTTTTATTTTGTTGAGGTTGTTTGAAGTTGAAAAAATAGATATTGGGACTGGTTTTCTGTCAGGCGAAGTAGTGCGTTCCAAGTATGGTCTGTATTTGGTTCAGAAGAACAAGGTTTTGCTTTGGAGCTCAGATTCTCTGCCTTGACCCTGGGCTACCTGGGAGGCCCTGATCCGCTCGCAGTAGATGCAGCCAGACCAGTGAAAGACACAGGGCTGCAGAAGGGTTACTGCGTCCACTATTCTCATCTCTTTATAGCTCCACAGCTGAAACTCTCTGGACAGGTTGCAACAGTCTTCAATGGAGTTTAGGCTGAGACTCGCTGCTGCTGCTGCTGGGCCAAGGGAGTGAGCGCTTTCTGTGGGGGAGGCTCTAGGGCCACATTTCTGTGGCAGGTGGAAGGCCAAGGGGCCAAGAAAAGCCGCCTAGAGCGCTTTCTGCCAGCCACCAGGTGAGGTTTAGGTGGGGCATTCCAGCATTTCGGAGTGGCAGGAAATGGGAAGCATGGGAAGCACCACACAGTCAGGAAAGCGGGGCATCTCTTGGGAGTCTGAGGCAGCCAGATGAAGTGACCCAGTCCAGAGAGTCTGATCTGTGATACGTAGGCCTGGGTTGTCTGCTCTGGCTGGCAGCGTCTCTCCAAGGTCTTGGGCAGAGGGGGGTCAGTCCAGCTTGGGTACCGGAGAGCTTTCCACCTGGCGACATCAGAGGGGCGATTTTGCAAGCTGGGGGTGTTCTTTGCTACTGTGCAACCCCCTCCGGGTTGCGGCTTTCTGTCACTATCAATAATTAATATATACTGATCAGCATGTATGCTTATTAATAAATACCTGAGTGCTAAAAATGATTACCACAAATTCATTCGTAGTATTACCCAATTAAGAATAAGCATGTCAGCTGTATTCAGAGCAGACCCATTGAAATCAGTGGAATTTAATGATCCACATTCATTGCACTCAGGAGTAGGACCTAAAACCTTCTCTAGATCCAGACCTAAATCTGGCTCTAGCCCATTAGATTTGCTATGCTGTGAGCCACTGGAAGTGCCCTTTGAGCTAGATAAGCACATACAGTTTTTTTACTTTGATTTTGCAAATGTTTCTGTAGCTTGGCATGGAATGTGCTCTGGCCGAATGGATACTTGGGGTTGGGCAGGGAAGGAGGAAGAATTGGCTTCTGGCTGTTTGAAGGCTGCTTGGAGCGTCCCTGTGGCCCAGTGGCCTGGAGTGCCGTTTCATGTCCTTAAAATATTCACGTCCTCTCGTTCGTCCAAGTGCATCTACAGCAGCTTGTAATGAGCTTGGCAAGTAAGCCAAAAATGGTGGAGCAAATAGAGGTAAAGCTGGGATAACTGGAAGCAGCCATAGTAGATCAAGCCAGCGGCAGAAGGGCTTCATTGGCAGATCGGAAAGCCCTCAAATTCAGCAGCTTCACCCTGCAGCAGGAAAGCTAGCACAAGAGGAGCTGCCTGAAGCTCCCGAAGTCCGTAGTGCCACTGGAAAAGACGCTGACCCAAGTAATCCTCTACCATATTCTGATGCTGAGGCAGATTCTGATGCGCAGCTAACCTGTTTCCAGGCTTCCCGTGGGAATCAGCTGCTCTGCCTGGGTGAGCGTGCATCTTCTGAGGAGGTTGAGCTCTCCACCCGTCTGCTCCACTTGCCCTCACCTCCCCGTCCTTTGCTCTGCTGTGCAGCTTCTAGCCTTCCTTTTCAGTGTTCTGAAGGTAGCACACAAGGCCCTTCTGAAAGGCTGGCAGGGGGTGTGGGGGGAGAACCTCCTTCCTTTCTCAAACTGTGCGCCCCCCTCGCTCAACACTGCTGCCAGCATTGCTGGCGCCTGCCAGAAAAGCCAGCGGAGACACGGAGGATGCCGGGTCCAAGCTCACAAGGGCAAAGGGGGCAGCTCCCGCTTGGCATGAAACTGGGTGGGTGCACCTGGTGTGCTGGGCAGAAGCGGCATCAGGGCCCCCCTGGGCCCACAGCTCTGGGTGGTTTATTTTATACTTATTTCAAGAGATGCGCGTGCCTTTCACTGTATTGAAAAAACACTGGCGAAGCAGCTCATGGAGGGAGTTGGAATGCACTGATGTGCTGGAAGAGTCTGAGGCAGGGCAAGAGCTAACTGGGAAACAGCGCTGGCTCCTGGTCCCCTGGAAGAGAGCCCCGCTAGCCCGAGGTGAGCAGGCCAGGCTGCGGGTGATCCCTGTAGGGCGCAGTCTAGCCTGCCTTTCTGTGTGGTGCCCCGTACTCGGGCATCGCTTGTGGGTGCTTCCTGAAAGTGGCGGGTGCCCACACCCACCCGTGCCATTGGGCTCCTCCCTTCCTAGAGCTCCCTCCGCCGCCTGAGTCTTTCTATTCCAGGGGTGAGTGTAGCTCTTCTCCCAGCCCAGGAAGCCGCTTTTTTCCTTTTGCACAATGTTGATGATTTCTGTTGGGCCTCAGTTCGAAAGTGAGGGCTGGAGTCAGTGGCAGAGGTGCTCTTGGGCAGCTGCATGGTTGCGGGTGGAAGCGCCTCTCCGCAGGGAGGTTGAAGCTGAAATGTGCGCGGCTCCTTCATCCCTTGCCCTCCGGTATCACGTGGCCCCTCAAAAGCAGCCCCTCCCTCAAGCAGGGAACACCCAAGGAGTCCATTCCTCTTTGGCGTCTGCAGGGCACACCTCCCATTGCCGGCCGGGCTTGAAAGCAAAAGCAGCAGGTCCAAAATTGCTGGCAAATGTTTGCTTCTACCTCCTGTTGCCACTAATTAAGTTGTAGCAGAGGCCCAACCTTGGAGTCTCTCCAAGATGGATTCTGCTACCCGGCCTTTCAGTGGGCCCATGCCCTACAGAAAGAACTGCTCTTGCAGGCAGGCACCTCGAATTCTTCTTTAAAGCAATGTGAAAGGCCAAGCAGGCCTTCCGCTCTTCTGTCCACACACCCATCTTCAGCACAGCCCGTGAATCATGACCTGCTACTTTCCCAAAATAAAATAATTGACATCATAATGGCTATTGGGCTGGTGCCTTTGAGTCATGAGCACGCTCCGAGTTCCTCCCCAGCTGCCTGCCCCGTGCCGGCCTCTGCTCCAAAGGTGCTTTGATCACGAGGAGGGAAAGGCAGATCCTCTTTGCTCTGCTATCGTCGTCCCTCTGAGAGGTGTCCTGCCTGGGGGGAACCGAGCCGCATCCCTGCAGGAGCACCGAAGCGGTGCGTGCGCTGGACCCCTTGCCTGTTTGGTGCCCCCTGTTACTGAGCTTGTCCTCTAAATTGGAGGTGGGGCTTCCTGAGCACAGACCAGGCCTGTTCCACCCCTCCCGCAACCTCTGTAGCAGAAGGGAATCCTGGCTCATGTATGTGTGTATTTATTTTTGCTTATTTGAAATGTTCTTGCCCAGAAAGCCACCTGGAGCATTCTGGATAGCAATGGTAAACTGCCCTCAGGCCTGCCGCCTGAACCGGATCTGGCAGGCAAGGGGGGCGGAATTACGGGGAGATAAGAAAAAATGTTTTCTTGTGTCGGGGCTGTGGGAATGGCCCGCCCTCTCGGTTGCGAGGGACGCCTTTGCCCTCCGAGCTCCGGCCTGCCCTGTGGCAGAGTCGGAGAGGCGAGTCCAAGTCCCCTTGCCTTTGAGGCCCGGAGGCGGCCTCCCCAGTCTGGTGTCGTTCGGCCTCCATCCGTAATCCCGGGAGGCACGATGCTGACCCACCTTGCAAAGTGCTTTGTTCTTAAAGGATTGCCAGGTGAGAATGAGGGGGTGCAGTCCTGGGGAGGAAGCTGTGGGGGGTTTTAAGGCTCTCCGGAGCAGAAAGCTGCTTCTGCGTAGACACCGTGTCAGGTGTGGGCTGGTACCAAACCTCTTTCCTCTTATGTGCCGGCAAACCACGGGAAGGGCGTTCTCACAGGCACGCCATCTTGCTGTATCCCAAGCAGTGCGGCTGCGCATTCAGCCCCTCATTCAGTGTAAAGCTTTGGCTTATAGACGGCTTGTGAGCGTCGTAAGCAAATGAGTCAATGTGTAGAATGGAATTGAGCGGAAGGCGCAGGGGCACTGCTGCTGTTACCTCTGACCCGAGGTCGGCGATAACGGTGGAGGTTCCTGCAAGAGAGCACTGCCCAGCCGCCGGACAGAGCGCCCAGCTCCGTGGATCAGATTGGGAGGCTGGAGTTGGGCCTGCAGGAGCCATGGCTCTGCGCGCTGGGTGCAGCAAGCCTCTGGAAAGATGAGTCCCTCCCTCATCATTTGCACAAGTCTGTTTCCAGCTGTAACTTTCTGTTCTGTTTCCTTTTCCTGCAGCTGCCATCAACTTGGCAAAACTGAAGCTCTTCAGACACTACTATGTCATGGTAAGAAGCTTGCACAAGCGGCTGCAAGCCGGGCCTCGAATGGTGGTGATAGGCTTTGGCATTCTTCAGCCGCCCCGGCCTGCTCCTGCACGCCCGTAGCTGGAAGGTCGCAGCCTGGAGGAGAACCGGCGGCACCTCCAGCTAGAAATCTCCCACACAGCATTCTAAGCAGCAGGGGACCGGTGAAATCTGGGAGGCTCCAGTTCTGCGCACACATCCTCTGCAAGGAATTCTAGCCTTTAAAAAGCAAGGCATCCCACTCCTTTAGACACAGTTATGCAGCGTGGCCCTTTCCGTTATCTCCTGCGTGGGAACCCACTGTGGTTCTAAGCGCATTCTACTCGAGCGCAGGCATTGCCTTTCAGTTGCTGTCCAGCCGCACGGCGGTCCCATCCAAACACTGCCTTTCACTTACTTTGCCATTCCACCCAGGAGCCAGCCAAATGTTCTGGGTGATTTGCAAGACGTAAAAGCCATTGAAAATAAACTCTGCATAGGATAAAACTCAGTAAGATACAAATGTGTGAACAGACAACAGTCCTGTCTATGTGAAACAATCAGTATGAACAGCCCCAATGCACTCCAGCACTGAGGAAGTTTCTTCCTTACAGTGGGTTTACTCTTTCCTCTTCTTCGGCTTCACCCAGGATACGCAAAGGGTTTCACTTCCCTTTTTGACTGTTGACTGTGGGTAGCATTCTGTGCCGGCCTTCCTCCTCATCGCCTATATTTTCTAACCCCGGTGCTGTAAGAAGTTCCAGAAAGCCTTCAAAACACACACCTGGCCATGCCCATCTTCTTGGTTCCGCTGCTACCAGGGCAGAGAGTCCTGCCCGTCGTGACTTGTCTCGATCCGTCCACAAGACCTGCCTCCCAGGTCCCCCTTTCCCCCTTTCCCCCTCTACTGTCTGCTCGTCCTTGCAGCCTTGGAGATGGTTGGGGAGGGTTTGTGCCCCTTCCGGTGCCCCTTTCTCCAGGAAAGGGGAGACGGTCCCAAAGGCCCTCCTCTTCCCGCAGGATGCAGTGCCACCCACGTTTGCGTTCCTCCAGACAGAGGCGAGGCGCACCACGCTCCCTCTGTGCAGGAAGGGCCCGGCTGGTGCTTGCAGGGGCCCAGGGGGCCCGGGAAGGCTGGCAGCCAGGCGCACGGTCCTGCGAGCCCTTGCTGAGTTAGCTGCTCCTGTCACCGGGCACGAGTGGGCAGGGAGGGGGCTTGGCAAAGGCTTGCAGAAGCCTGCCCCCCCCCGGGGAAAGCCCCCGCGTTCCTTCCGTTCTCCCTTTGCATGCCTTGCACTCTCAGCAGGAGTCAGAGGAACGGGGGGCTTCTTCCCACCCCCTCCCCAAACCTGCAGGTCCCACCTCTCCATGGGCACCTCTTTGAGAGCACAGCCACCCTTTGCCTGCCGTGCAGGGTCCCACCTTGGCCTCTGCCGGCTGGGAAGCCCCCTGGGTGCCCACCGGGCCCTTCGCGGTTCCTGCCGGAAGGGGGGGTGAAAGCCGCCAAGCCCACGCAGGGAGCCTCCCTTTCGGCTAGCCGGGTGAGGGGCTGCCGCTCCCCCTCTCCCTCCCGGACAGGATCCAGCGCTCGGAGCTTGGCAGTAAATGCTGGCTCGGAATCTCAGGTGAAGATGAGTCTCGAGCTCCTCGGCGGACGGGGGCGCTCGGTGGAGGGCGTGATCTTGCTTGTGGGCTCGGCCGGCTCCCGGAGGAGAACCGCCGTGCTCGTGGTCGCTGACACGTGTCCCCCTCCTCTGCCTTAGATCGTGTGCTACATCTACTTCACTCGGATCATTGCCATCCTCATCAAGATCGCCGTCCCGTTCCAGTGGAAGTGGCTCTACCAGGTACCCCCTGCCCCCCCCCTTTTCAGGCCGCGGCTGAATGTAGAGGCAGAAATCCTTTGAGCTGCCTGCCTCCCCCCCGGACTGGCTTTCGTGGGCGCAGCGATTCTGAGCTCTCCCTGCCGCCTGGCTTGCCGCATGCTTGTTTCTTGCCATTGAAAGAGGTCCCTGTTGAACCGGCGCTGTTTTCTTCAGCTGGGCTGCTGGATTATATACCCACAGACTGAAAAGTAATTGCTTTATTGATCTCAGAATGTGCAGGAGATGCCCTTCAGGAGGCAGGGATTGCTGTGACTTGCCTTTTTATTTTTTGGCTGTAAATTGGGAAAAAAGTGCACACACACCAGCAAAACAGCCCCGATGCCTGCCATAAATAAGGGGGTATAGTGCAAACTGGTAGAAATGTAGCATTAAAATGTTACAGTTTGGTCTTGTATTTTGTAGCACTCAGTAATGAGAGAGTATTGTGAAATATGTATTAGAGGGTGTGATACAGATCTATACGGGTCCATCAGCTTGTACAAAGCAATGGGGAGAACTGGGCATGGCTGGGTTCAAGAAGAGGAGGGGAGACAGGGTAGGATCGGAAGGGAAGGATCTTTTCTTGACCATCCCAGAGTGCAGGGCGTGGAATAATGGGCTCGGCAGTTGCAGGCAGCCTCGAAATGCATAAATAAATAAAGTTGCAGGAAGCCGTTTTCTGGCTGGATATCAGGAAGAGCTTCCAGGCTGTTTGGGCAGTATGGGAAAAAAAGCGGGGGCCGGGGGGGGGGGGGGGGGCTCCCCCACACTGGAGGCCTTCAGGATGCAGCTGGACAGCCCTGCGAGGGACGGTTTGACTGGGGGCACTGCACTGGGCAGGGGGCAGTCCCGACAGTGCACTGGCCCCTCCCGCCTGTGGCTCTCTGGCACACTCGCCTTCCTGCCGGCCGGGCTAGCCGAAGGGAGGGTGCCGGGGCTACCCTGGTGGCAAAGAGCGTGGCGGTCCCTCCGCCGCCGCCGCAGCCGTTTCTCAGGTCCTCCTTTTCTGTTGCAGTTGCTGGATGAGATGGCCACCTTCGTCTTCTTCGTCCTAACTGGGTACAAGTTCCGGCCGGCCTCGGACAACCCCTACCTGCAGCTCTCGCAAGACGACGACGACGACAGCGTGGACATGGAGGCTGTGTAAGGGACCCTTTTTGCCTCGGGGCCTTCAGGGCAGCAGGGGGGGCGTCCAGAGCCAGCAAGGGCTTCTGACCGAACATGCATGGCAGGGCAGGTTAGATGGACCTGGGGGCACGTGCCCCATGCGGTGGGCAAGGGGCTCATGTTTAACTGAAAAAAATAGCACGCCAGGGTAGCCGGTTCCTTCCACTTCTTGAACCCGCTGCCGTTCAGCTGCTCAGTGAGCAGCAAGAGAAACTAGGGCAAGCAGGCGGAGGGCGGGGCAGAGGGGCAGCAAGGCTCGCGCGTGCCACGGGGAGCGGCCTCCTTTCCTGCATGGCAGCAAGGAAATAGGGGCACAGGAAGCAAATGAGTGCAGTGTCTAATGAGCGAATGGTAGAAAGGCTTTGATCATGCCTCTTGGTGCTGACCTGGATTTTATTTCTCTTCCTGTAACAATTGGAGAGGCGGCGGCAGCTTTGCTAGCTTTCTGGGAGTGGGAGCGAGACGCCTGCGCACTGCACGAGTGGCGGACTGTCGGCTGGAGGCTCGGCCACAGGCTGATGCGAAGGAGGGCCAAGGGGCTGCTGGTGCGCACCGCCATCGCTGGCTTCCCCTGAGCATGTTCCCTCGCATCTCCCCAAGGGGCGTTTCGCAATGCGGTGGGACGCTCTTTTGTACGGCTGCTGAACTTCACCCGCCGCTCTGCTCTGCCCTGCCCTGCCCTGCCCCTTCCGCAGCTCTGGCGTGCCCCAGCCAGGGCAGGAACCTGAAGTCCAGTACAGCTGGAGGGCGCAGTACTGGTTGTCCCTTCAAGCCCAGGGTCTGAAAGTCCCTGGCTGCGTAGCGTCTGTCCCCGCCAGAGCGCTTGGCCCAGCCCGGCCCCATCGCTTGTACAGGGTGTTGTCGGCCGCATTAGACTCTGGTGTCCAGCACAGAGCACACCCCTGGGAAAGCTCTGCCTTTTAACTTAAAAAAGCACATGGCTTGTCTCAGCGGGGTTAATCAGCTTCCAGTATCCGTGGCGCACGCTTCCGTTTGGAACCAGCGGCAAAAGCGCCGAGCAGCTGAGAAGGAACCCTCGGAGCAGTGGTGGAGCCGCAGCACAGGCCTGGCCAGGACCTGGGATGGCTCCCAGCGCTGAGCTGGGGGGGTTGGGGGGGTCCTCAGGTTGGGCCCGTGGGCTCCAGTGCCATGCGGAAAGCTCCTAGGGGGCCCGCCTGCCCTTTGCTTCCTCAAAGTTCCAGAACTGCCTTTTAACTGGGAGGCCGGCCTGCTGCAAACAGAGGAATCTGATGGGAGAGCAAAACCCCGATGGATGTCTGTGGTTCATCCTCACCTCCAGGTGCGGATTTGCTGGTCCCACACTGGCTGGGTGTTGCGCAGGTTGATCTGGGTCACAGACTTCCATTGCCCAGATGGGGGTGCCGTTCATGCATTTTTTTTTAACCCACGGAGAAAATCTCTGCAGAGCGTGGTCCTCGTGTGATCTGAGCCAATGGAAAGTGGCCATTGCTGAGAAACGAGCAATTCTAGCTCAGATTACTCTAGAACTATATTGCTTCTGGCTTCTGGTTTGCATCAAGAACATGATTTGCACAAACTGAATAACGTTGTGTCATTTGCAAACCTTAAGTTTTTTTTAAATGTGCAAACTCCAGCCAGTCTTACAGAGAGAAGTCCATGGAGAAAACCAAACTTGGCCTGCTTCTGATCCTCAGGTCAGCAGTGGGCCTCCTAGTGCCAGGGTTCCCTACCACCAGGCATGATGAAATTGTCAAGCATTTGACATATAAATATTAGAATCACATTTGAATTATTAGTATTGAGATCACATTTAAAATGCAACTTTAAAAAGAATGTCAGTACCAGTAAGACAGAGCAATAACATGGAGGAACGTGATTGATTTGAAGAGTTTTGCCACTGTCTGAAAACAGCCAGGTGCCAGAGTTGTTCCTGTTCCTTCTGTCCCCTCCTGGCAAGCAGTGACTTTTCTTAAACTTTCCCCAGAGGCCAAGCAGGCCTTGGGATATCCGCTTTCTCTCGTGCGGAGATGCTGGCCTCAGGCTCACCTCTTCCTCCTCCGCATAGAAGGCTCCCCCTCCTTGTGTTTCTGCACTCTGCCGCAAATTGCCATCTCATCATTCCTTAATTGCCAGCAAAGCATCCCATAATGAGCAAGCTCTGTCGGCCTTTGGCAAGCCCCACACCGAGCCGGCATTTCTCCTCCACTCCTCTGCTGCTTGCTGCATCTCTACCGCGTAGGAAAAGCAGGCGTGTCCCCCCGACCTGCTTTCTGCAGATGGGGGGGGGGGCGAGGGGAATAGTGGGAGTGGCCCAGTTAATCCTTTAGGGGGAGGGGAAAGCTATTTTTGGGGGGGGGGGGGGGGGGGGGGTTGCATCCTGGCAGCAGGTGGGGCTAACAGTGGCAGCAGGTAAGACAGGCCGCCCCTGCTCTTGCCTTCTCTGTATCTGCGCAGGGGGCCTGTGGTGAGCGCAGCGGGCGGATCAGCCATGCCAGAAATCCAAACTAACAGTTGTGCGCGCTCAAATGGGGGGCAAGCACCTCGTCCCCAGCCCCGAATCCCTCTTCCTGGGCCCTCAGAGCACTTTCTCCAGGTGTCCGTTGGTGCCAAAAGATGCTTCTCCCCACAGGGGTTGCTTTTCGTGGCTCTGAGCCTGGGGAGAGAAGAGTTGAAGCTCCCTTTCCCGCGTGCTTTGAGATCTCCCCCTTGGCACACGCACACAGCGCACAGCGGGGAGGGTGGGGTGGAGGGCTCGCTGTTACTTTGCCGCTGGGTTCCTATCCTGCCTTTCCTGCTTCGGGGAGGAAACACAAAGCAGCTGGCCTGGAGCTGGCTCACCCACACAACAACCCTGCAAGGCAGGCCGAGCTGAGAGTCTGTATCTGGCCCCGAGTTTCCCGTCGGTTCATCTGGGCCCAGAGTGCGTCCCAGCTGCAGTATCCCTTGTTGTCTGTGTCCACTGGGATGCAGGGTGGGAAAGGGCAGGAAGCCCCCTGAACCGTTTTCTGGGAAGGCTCATGTGGGCCCAGCCAACGAGCCAGGGTGGACTTCTGGGCCCTCGCGTTGCTTGCGCCCCCTGCTAGGTCAGCTTGGATGCCGCAGGCCTCCCTCCTGATCTGTGTCCACCCTGCCCTTCCCTCCAGGATGACCACGTCCGGCGTCATGGAGGGTGTGAAGAAGGTGAAGAAAGTGGTGAACGGCTCAGTGGAGTCCCGAAGCGAGAGAGAGAACACCGCATGATGGACTGATTCCTTTTCCCTCTGCTCTTCCCCCCTCCACCCAACCCCTTAAGACAAAGCAGCACTTTTCAGAGAAACTCTAATTTATTGACCTTTTACTTCCCAAACGGAAAGGGAGCGAGCTGAGCTTCTGGATAGAGAAACTGCAGAGTTCTGGGGATGGGAGGGGGCGAAAGCAGAGACAAAGTACTGCAAAGACGCAAAAGTAAGAAAGGTCAAAACAGGTTCCGTGGTCTTAAGGAGCTCGGGCTCTTCCGGCGCCTCCGAGGAAACTTTTCTGCATAAGGTGGCCGCCCCCCCTGTGTGTTTAATTCTCTCCCCCCCCTTCTGGGAACTTGACTCACTCCTGGAGAGGCTGTTTCCACATGCGGAAAAACCAACCAGAGTTGTGTATGTAAAATTGTACACACACACACACACTCCTTACATGCAAAGCCCGTGGTGCCATGCTGCACGCGAAAGGTCTGGGGAGCTGTTGGGTGGGGGTAACTCCTGGTGGTCTGCTTGTATGTTTTCTGTTGACCTGCGCACCTCCTCTTGGCTCTGTCCTTCCGATGGAGGCCAGAGAGCGAGATGCTCTTCGGGGACCAAATGTAGCTCTTCCCTTGCTCTTGCCCCGCCATCCTCACTCGCATGGGCCCAAAACATGGTCCCGTTAACTCTATGCATTTACCTGAAGGGTTCTGGATGTTTATATAACGAAGTGGGGATCACTGTTGAATTTCTCTTCCGTGCAGCTCTGAGCCCCCCTCTCTCCCCCCCCCCCCGGCTTGGCTAAGCCCCTGCTAAAAGAGAAGAGAAATACCCCCATTAAATCAAACCCATTGCCTGGGGCCAGGATTTCTGAGCCAGCGAGAAGTAAAGCGCTTCTGTTCCCAGGGCTTGGGGCATGTGGGGACCCACAGAGGGTGCCGATTAGGTCTGCGGGAGAGAGGTTTTGCCCCAGTGTTGGAAATCCTGCTGTGTTCTCCGGAACAGTGGTTTGCTTTTGGATCGGGGCCCCTGCTGTTGGGCTCCATATATGAAATCAGCAGGTCCCCCAAGTGCTCGCTCGCTCGCTCTCCCTGCACCTCTTTCAAGAAGTTGCCTGGACAAGCTCCGTCCTTGCTCCACAAACCAGCCATTCAACCGGCTGCACTTGTGAAAAGCATCGCAACTTTTGTATTCGCAACGTGGGGATTAAATGCCTTGTTTCCCCCCTCCCCCAGCATCCAACTCAAGAGATGGCTGCTTGGGATGACATGTTGGACGGCCCGGCCCGGCCCGGAGAGGCCTTCTGCTCCGGCCCTGGGACCGCCGAGCCGGCTGCGTGTGTGACCCGTTCAGAGTAAAGCTGTGGGAAGGGCTGTGAGGGAAGCTTTTCAGGGGAGCTTCTGGGGAAGAGAGATGAGCGAGCGAGCGAGCGAGAGTGGCGTATCGGCCCCCAGGGACACGCTGGTGCGGTGGGGGGCGTGTGGCATGGTTTGGTCGTGGACTTGTTTCTCTTAGATTTCCCCGTCTACAGACAGTAGCAGTCTTGGCCTGTTGCTTCCCAGGAGGAGAAAGGCTTGCTGTATAGATGCATTTAGGGCCGGGATGGGCGATTTCTGCCGTGAAACTGCAGGGCACTGCACCCCTTTTTGCCCTGCCCTGCTGGCCCTTGCTTCCCGGCAAGGCAAGGCAAGGGAAAATCGGCCCTCGTTTTTCTGCCCCCCCCCGGCGCCAAATTTTGGTGGCAAATTTGGCAGTGTTGGCGGACTGCAAAGACGTCCACGGAGGCCTGTGTGGGGCCTGCTCATGGCTTACCTGGATGGGTGGGTGGATTTGGCAGGCATGTGACCCCTGAAGGGCGGAGGAGAGTGGTGGGAGATCCTGCGGTTCCCACTGGAAGGGGGGGGGGTTTGAGAGCCCCCGGGGCGACTGCTCCTGCAGCTCCTTGTAAGGCAGCACTCCGTGGCTCTCTGTGCTGTTGGTTGATGGGAAGACATTACAGTGGGGTAGAAGGAACGCGCAGGGCAGGGCCCATCTCCCCCGGGACCTTTTTGTCTCCCAGGCCTCACTCCGGGCCACTGCTGCTTGCAGTCTCCTGCAGGAGCCCCCCCCCCCCACTGAGTGGGTCTCGGGCTCCTGCGATCCTGGGATTTCAGCTACGTCAGGCACATTCTGTGGCCTCCAGTGCACTTTCTCTGGACGGTATCCTAAGGCGCCGCATGAATGCATGTATGGGTAGAGCTCCACGCTCCGGGATGCTGGCTGGCTGGCTGGTTGGAGGGAGGTCCCGTTCCAGTCCCAAGGCAGTGCCCCCCGAGTGCTGGCAGAGCAGCCCTCCTCAGTACGGGGCCCTCCAGGTGTTCGAGTGGCGTGTCAGCAGTGCCCTAACCTGAGGCAGCTTCTGGCCCGGCCCGCTGCAGCGTTTCATCCAGAGAACGTGCGAGGTTCTTAAAACCGCTCCCACGATGCCCGAAGGGACTCCCGGGTGCTCTGGTCCTGCCACCTGAAGTTGCACGAAGCCGCTTGTTGGAGGCGTGCGGGTGTTTGTGGCCAAGGGCTGTGCGAGGCACGGACTGGCCGTGGATCTGTTTTGCTGACCCCTGCAGTGGACCTTCGGGGAAGGCGTCCCTCTGTTTATTTCCCTCTCCCTCTCTGAAAGTTGTGCATGCTTGATTTCGCGCCTCTTCGGTTTCCCCGGCCTTGTGGCACATTCCAGGAGCGTGTCTGCCAAAAAATTTGGTGCACTGCAGCATTTTTAGTGTACCTGTGTGAGCGAGCCTTCTCCACACTGCTTCCCCCAGTGAGGAGGTGGCGTGAAACCAGGCAGCACATGCCCTGCGGAAGGCGCCTCCCAGGGCAGAGAAGCCGGGGTTGCCGTTGCCCCCTCACGCCCCATCTTTCCTTTCTCACAGTGCTTTCGTTTGTTCTGCCTGCTGCAAGCAGAAATGTGACGCTCTCCGTCGGAGCAGTCCCCCCGAAATTCACAGCCAGTCAGAATCTCCCAGTTTTCATCAGACCATACCAGATCCTCGCGAGTCCGTGGGTGTCTTATGGGTAGTTTGGGGGAATTCCTGTAGTCCAAGCATCATGGCTTGCGTTTCCTTCTGACTCACGGCAACTTCCGAAGGGGCTCGCATTTGCGTCCCACTCATAACTGGGCACGGTGACTTCTCCTGTGCCTTGTCATCTTTCTTGGAGTGGGAGAAAAGTAGCAGGCCCCACACAAGCTCTCCAGTGCAGATGGTGAGATCTTCTGTGTTGCTTGTGGCCCCCATAGCTCCCTCTTGTGGCCCCCACTGGTTCCGTTCAGATTTTTAAAAAGAAGCAACATCTGCCTTGTACTGGCTAGGGAGCATCCCTCTGGCCAACTCAGATTTGCTTGGTCACTAAATTTGGCCCTTTGGGCCCTCCATGGGGCCAGAAAGGGTAAATTTCGGGGATAGGGTTGGAAATGAGGGCAGTGCGAGTGTTGGAGCAGCCTGTAACGTGTGGGGCAGATGGCAATCACATTCCAGGACTTCAGCCTCGCTTGGGGGGACGCCCGGTGGAATTGGTGGAATGGGGGAGGGCAGGACTGGTCCCTGGACTTCCAGGCATTCCCCACCCTGGGTGCACCCTTCATTTTGGCAGTCCGGTTTTGACTGGGATTTTAACGGCAAAAACCATCCGGCCTGCAGCTAGCAGAAGCAGGAACTCCAGCATGCGGCTCACAAAGCACTGTGTGGTCTGGCCCTGGGGCTTTTTCAGAGTGGCGTGTGCCTCAGTCCTGCCACTTTGGAAGCAATAAGGCAGGGTGCCTTGGAGGATCGGGAAGGAGGCAGGTGCACAGGAAAGCTTTGTCCTCCGGAAGATGGAAGCCCAGCCCTCTTTGCGCCCACAGTGGACTCGTTTGGAGAAGTGAATGGAGTGCTACAGGACTTTTCCTTGGAACGACACCCCCTTTGGCTCCTCAAGAGGAGGGACTTCCCTGCTTGAGAAGCATCCCTTTCAAATTTTGCCCTCGACGCGCCATCCCAAGCCCTGTGGAATCCACCGTGCCGCAGCAGCTCGACCCTGCTTGACTGCTCTGGGGGCACCGCTCCTTTCCCGCGAGCAGTCCGCGCTCGCCATTTCTCCGTGCAACAGGGGGGTGCGCAGTGTCCGCGTGGGGCCAGGGCAGTCCTCATCTTTACATCTGCAGAGGTTTGTAGCTGGAGGACCAGTTGAGTAGCTAGCAAAAACGACTTGGTTGATCTGGGAGAAAAGTGTGTTGTTTTTTCTCGAACATTTAAAAAATCAATATGCCCCCAAAAAAGGCTTCTAGGTAAAAATCCAGGCATCACCGTAAACCTAAGATGTTTGACCTTTCTTTTTTTAAGAAAGGGTGTGTGTGTGTGTGTGTGTGTGTGTGTGTGTGTGTGTGTGTGTTTCCCCTGCCCCGACCTTCAAACATTTCTGTTCCTTGTTCAGCATTTGGGATGCAAAAAGAATCTGTGTTGTAAGGTGTGTGCAAGCATTTGGTTTTTTTTTTTAATTTCCCTTTTTGAAAAAGATAAAAAGGACAGTATTTATGTAAACAGGGCAGGGGCATTCCAGTCGGGGCTTTTCTCTATGTAATGTGGTTTTCCTGCTGTGGAACAAAATAAAAGACCAGGTGACTAGGAATCTGGCACTCCTGCTGTCTGAATTGGGTCCTCTTGAGCTGTGCTGAGCGTTGGAAGAGGAGCACGGGCGCTCGTCCTGCCTAGGCTGCAGCCCAGAGTGCGGGCCCGGAGGCGGTCTGGCCAGCCCGAGGCGTCCCTCTGGCCAGGGCAGTGCCAGGTGCAGCACAGAGCCAGATCTCGGGCCAGGCAGTGCGAGGCCTCGCGGTTGCCGCACACGCTCTGAACTTCCCTTGTGTCTCTTCTGGAACCTGCCTCCCAAGGCAGGGCTAATTATAAAAAGGAAGGTAGGGGTGGAAAGAGGAGAGTGTTTGGCTCCTGGGCGAGATTAAAGCGGGGGCCAGCAGGAGACGAGGCACGCACAGGTGGGCCAGAAGCCTGCTCGATGCCCCAGGCACCCGCGGGGCCACGGGGTCTTTGTTTCTGCAGGTGGTGGGAGGGGGCCACCCGTGATCCAGGGCTCCAACCCTCATGGGCCACCCCAAGATCGCTCCCGCTGCTGGCCGTGCCCCCTTCCTGCCTAGCTGCCTGGCCATTCGGTGGGCTGCCGTTTTCCCCACTCACGCCAACGGGTGGAGCTGCCGCCGCAAAGGCAGAGGTCCTGGCAGGAGCTCATGGGGCAGCCCCTCCACCAAGCCTCCCCAGAGTGCAGCTCTGCCCCGGGGTAGACCGCCTTGGATGGGATGGGCCGGGCCGGGCCCTGGCCGACCTCACAGGGGTCCTCTCTCATGTGCAGTCCCCCTTGTGTCCTCCCCATCCCATGGGGCTCCTGGTTCACATGTGCAGCTGGCAGAGCGCACTGCGCTGGACTGACCACCTGTCCTGGCCGCGTTTTCACAGCTCCCTTTTTCAGAAGCTCCCAGCAAAGAGAAGAGGGCACAGTGCACAACCTCTTCTGGCCCAAGGGCCATGTTCCATTTCCAGGCCATTCTCAGGCCCTGCGTGCCGCATATTTCGGCTCAAAGGTCTTTCTCCCAGGGAGGGGGGGACAGCAGAGGCTTTTCAGCCTTTTGGGAGCCACGGCGAAGGCTGGGAAGCACCCAGTAATGGGGCTAGCCGGTGCAGTCTGATCTGGAGTGTGGGCAGGATGAGGCCCTTGGGCTGGCCGAATTTCACCCCGGGCCTGACGCGCTCTGCCTCCGCCCTGAGGAGCTTCTGCACCGGTGGAGGTCTTGGCCATGTACCAGAGATGCCTCCGACACCCTCCCTGCACTCGCCCTCATTGCAACGGGCATGCTCCTTCCCGCCTCTCCGGAAGCTTTGGGAGGGGCTGGTCCCGGCTCAAAGGACGCTTCTCAGCAGCTGCCCAGAGAAGCCTCCCTCGCATTCGCCGCCCACTGCCCAGCCCGGCCTTCCATCTCCTTCCGAGGGCTTCTGCACCCGGGGGTTCTGCAAGCTTGGTTACAGGATGCTACATGCGTGTCGAGGGTGCGAGGGTTTGGCTTTTTGCCTGTCTCCCAACAAAAAAATGCTTTGCCCCAGTCTTGGGAATCCAGGAAAAGCTCGGCTGCAATCCTGAGCAGGTTTAGGCAGAAGAAGGCCAGCCGTGCCCAGCCCAGCTGCCTGGGGCTCTCCCAGAGTTGCAGGACTTCTCTGTCGAAACAAGCAAGGGGAGCGTCCCAAGCAAACCTCTGCGATGCGTGGCTGATGCCTCCGCACTTTCACCAGCCAGGAAGATGGCGAGGGAGGTTTCCAGGCAGGGAGGGGGTCGTCTCCTCATGCTTGGCGATAGCAGGACAGATTTTGCCACAAGACAAGTTGCAGATTTGCGCAGCTGCAGAAGCTGCTTCCAGCGAGCTCCCCGGGCAGTCGGCGTCCTCACGCCAGCTCCACAGGCACTGCCCGTCCAAAGCCGCGCAGGGAGATGCCTGACCTCATGTTGCAGAACTGTTCTGTGACCTCCATTGCAGCGCTTGCGGTCCAGTGGGGTTGACGGACCGGGCCCAAAGCCTCCAGTTCTGTGCTCTTGGTGGGCAAGGCAGGGAAGACCGCAGGGACCGAGGCAGGGCCCCGCCTCCTTTTGGAATTCTGCGGGTGCTCTCACAAAATGGCTGCCCCCAGGGCACAAATGGCCCATTCTCAACATGGCTTCCATAGTGGCCACGGCCAGTCACAGATCAGTTATTTCCTGGAAGAGCAAAGTGGGGAGATGGAAGTGACTGGAATTTGTCCAAGGTTGCAGAGAGGAACCTGAGCTTTGAACCCTGAGTTCCGGGCTGCGTATCTCCGGAGCATAGCGCTGTGCTTTGCAGTTCTGCAAGGCTGCTTATGACATGCTTCCTTGCTCCTTTTGAACTCCCTGCTACAAGGGCTTTCTGGTTTTCAGCCTCTCTCTCCCCGCCCCGCTGCAGCCCAGAGGTGACAGCTTTTGCATAAGCCTTCCCTCTCCAGCTGCTTCCAAGATGGTGAGCAGAAGATATTTGGATACAGTCTGTAAACAGCTGTGTAATGAATGGTCGGGGGCTGCGGAAGCCCAGCGCAAGCCTTTGAGGGGCTCAGATGTCCTCCCGTGGCTTTGGAGCATGCTGTTTTTGCTTGGTTCGGGGCCAGGGACACTCAGCACAGCTCCTGATTAGGTTACAACTATCATGCAGAAGGGGGGGAGTGTTGTGGTAAAAGGAGATGCTCAGAAATTTGAGAATCAAGCCTTCATTCAGAAGCAGTTAATACACCAGCATGGCGCACTATTCATCATATTATTTTGTTAGGGTTCATAGATGCAGGTGAGTCAAGATGATCCCGGGTCAAATTTCACATCAGTCACAAACAACGTCCCAGTGGCCTTTGGCAAGATACCATTGAATCTGCCTCCATCCTCCACCTCCACTGGCAGGGCACTTAAACTAGCACCCTACTACCTTGCAGGGCTGTTGTGTAAGGCAGCCTTGCAAAGATGTTTGCAAGCTTGAGGCGTGGAGTCGCTTTGCGAGGAGGGTTGGCAAGCTGCATCTCTAGGCAGAGGAAGGGCGGAGTGCTCCCACCTGCCGGCCCGCTCACTCGCTCAGCCACGCACAATTCTTGGTTGCCTTCGGCTACCAGGAGGGCACTCGGAGACAAGCATGAAATGATGGCCATTTTCATACCAACTTGGCCTTCTAGCAAGAGCAGCTAACATCCAATCTGACAGCTTCATTTTCTCTCACTTCCAGTTTTTAAAATCTTACGTTCTTCTTTATTGCAAGTCCGGCGAACTTGAAAACGGGTAAATTCTGGAACAAAATGCTCAGCCATCCCTCGCCTGGGAGGACTGGGGAGCGGCACCCTTGTGCTTGGGTGTCTCTGCTGCGTGCTGGCCAGGGCAAGCTGCCGGAGGACAAGCGGGTCGCAATGGGGCAGAGGAGGCGCAAGTCCCAGGCACGCTGGCAGGTGTCCTCTGCAGCCAGGCCAGAGCAGAGCACCTCCCCTGCCCCACAGCACCCCCTCCAAGGCAGCACAAGGATGCCTGGGGCGGCTTCGAGGCTTTGTATCTGTTCCGGGTTCCAGTGTGAAGTTTGGAGGAGCTCTCCCTGGTGCTGAACTGCTTCCCACACTAAGCCCGGTGCCAGGGAGAGCTCCCTCAAGGCTTGGCGTAAGAGCTGGGGTGGATTCACAGGCCCCTGGCACCGGATCCAGCAGCTCCCTCTGGGGCCACGCAAGCCTGGGCCCCGGTCCCTTCCCTGACCCCTCTGGCCCCAGGAAAACTCCTCTTTTATGGGGCCTGCCAGGGCAAGAGGCTGGCAAAGACTCAGGATGCAGCAGAAACGGAGGAGACCCCCGGCAAGCCCTTTGAAAGAGGCGCCTGCCGGATTCTGGGCCTTGCCCACGGCCTGGCTGGGCTGGCCCCACAGCAGAACCCTGGAGGAGCCCTGGGGTCCCTGCCTGTCTGCAGATGCTGTTCTCTTGCGCAAGAGTAGTGCCAGCCTGGCTAGCACAGAAGTGGCACTTCGGGAATTGCAGGATGGTGGATGATGGTGTGTTTTTTTCCACTCCGGCCTCCCTGTCACTTTACCTCCTAATGACTGGGCTGAAATAAATCCAGCAGTGCAGGAGAGAAAAACAGCCCGTTTTCCGGTGACTTTCACTCTCTGGCCACATGATCTTGGAGGCAGGGTAGGTTTTAAAATAGAATCGAATCCCGCTAGCATCTTGTTCTCTCCGTCTCAGCCGCTGATGTGAGGGTTGCGGGGAGGTCACGGATGAGCTCTTGCATAGCAAATTCTTTCCAAAAAACCAGCCCAAACGAAGTTCCTGCTTTTGCACCCAAGAAGCCGGCAGTGTGCGATCTGCTCGCGTGGGGCTAACGAACCTAAATGATTCTGTGCTTACTAAATATGGAGGGGGGTAAATGACAAAGAAGCCAAACCTGCTTCTGTCTCTTCTGTTTTCTCAGCTGCTTCCACCCTTTTAGGTAAATTTTGTTCTGAGACATTTTCCACTCGAACTGGCCCAGTGTTCACATGCAAGGCCATAGCTCCAGAGCTCAGTTTTCAGCAAAAAGCCACCCCTTCGCAAGCCTGGGATGGTGTTCGAGAAGGCATTTGCCGGAAAACAAGCACGTTAAAAGGAGCACTCAGCATGTACATATTCTCATTTTCACGCTTCACTGTGTAGGGCCAAATGTTCACCAAAATGCAGGAGGAAAAGGAGGGGGGTGGCCAAGGAGCGGCTTGGGGAACCTCGGCAAATTTGAGCATCATAGATTTTTCCCATCTCTCTCACAGTCCTGCATGCTTTGAAGAGCTCTTTGCAGCTCTTGCTTTTCCACTCTTAATGGGTTTTTTCTTTCTAGAAAAAAAGATGAAAGAAGGAGTAAGAAGCTTTACAAATGGAAGATGGGAATGTTTGGGTTCCCTGTGACACCCCATGCTTGAGACAGAGCAATGGCAGTGCGGAAGTGCCCTCAAGCCTGCGTTTTGCGTGTGCGTGTGAGGGTGCGAACGTCCAGCAGATGTGGTGGCATTAGGCTGGTTCCACTCGTTGGGCCAGAGCCTGGGGGTCATGTTTTGCACCTGCTGAACCTCCCAGATAGTCTTCAAGGGTAGCCCTTCATGGGAGGGACTGTAGTAGTCTAACCATGATGCAACCAGGGCATGGATAACTTTTGCCTGCTCAGGCTGACTCAGAAATGATTCATTGGACTGGAATTTCCTGTGTGGTGTCTGCATTTCCATGGATTCCTCACTTTATAACCACCAGACTCTCTGCTCATCCTGACTTTTACTGACTGCAGATTTCAGCTGGGAGGCTGCTATACAGCAGGTTAAAGGCCCACCCTCCAGCGCCACCTTTTTCTGGGTTCAAAACTATGTTTTTTTGTGTTTTGGAATTCAGAGTTGCCACCTTTGAACTCAGATCTTCGGCAAGCCGTAGAATCAGAGTTGGAAGGGGCCATGAAGGCCCTTGGGTTGCAGGACACCAAGTCACACCATCCCATTCAGAGGGCTGCCCAGTGTCACCTTGAATGTCCCCAGTGTGGGAGAGCCCCCCCCCCCCACATCTCCAGGCAGCTGGATCCATTGCTCTGATAGCGAGGAAGCTTTTCCAGATATCTAGCCTGAACCTGGGCTGTTTATTCTGTGTCCGACACTCTGATGTCAGTGAGATCTTGATCGTCCTTTCTGAGACAGTCTTTGAGGTACTTACAGAGGGAGATCAACCACTGCGACCATTTTGTGAGAGTGCCCAGGGATGCCAAAAGTGGGCGGCCCTCTAGCAGCAGCTTGGTGAGATCCCAGCTCCCGCAGCTCAGCCTCGATACGCAACACACAGTTTGGGAGAGACAGGGGGCGCCAGCATGGCCGGGGGGGGGGGCGGGGGCATCTGCAGCGGTTCATCAAAGAGGCTCCCCTTGCCTATTAAAACCCTGCCTTGGCCAGAGCAGTGTTGACAAGCAGATAGAAGATAATGTATTTTTCAAAGGGCTGCTGAAGGGAATACGATTAATCGCGCGGCCTCCTCTCCCGAGGAAAGACGCGGAGCTTCCTCCGCGCAATCAGAGCCATCGCTCATGGTCGCGCCTTCCCCTTCTTCCGCCTGTGCCCTCCTGTGCCGTCGCCGAAGGAGGTGGACGAGGCTTCCGAGCCTGGGAGACGTGAGCACCGAACTGGACCGTGTGCCAGCGGCCAGCCCCGCCGCCACATTTGACCTTTCCTGCGAAAAGGAAGAGGGGGAAGGGGCGCTCCTGGGGGTCCGGCTGCACGGCACACGCTGCGGGAGCCCGGCCCTGAGGGAGCCAAGGCGTATGCCCTGGTTCCGGATTGGACCAAGCCAGGGCTGCTCCCACGTGGAGCCCGGGGGCCAGAGCATGGTGGGCTCTTCAAGCCCAGGCCGACTTGCCTGGGGGCCCTCGGCACAGAAGCCGCCTTCCCCGTCCAGGCCAGGGCACGGGGCGCTCCCAGGCGACCAGCCTGCGCAGCGGGAGGGAGCCCCACCCAGGAGGTGCTGAACCCAGCCCCCAGACGGGGCTTTCTGCCAACTAGCAACAGCTCCACCTTGCCTGGGTTCACTTTCCGCTTGCTTATTTTCGTGAGTTACATTTTAAAGTACAGAAGGGCAGATTAGGGTGGAAGATCTGCAGGAGTTCTTCAATCCAGAGCCTGTCAATTGTGGTGGGGCTTCCAGGGCAGTCCGGGAGACCCAGCAAAACTGCTCCACCAGGCTGCTAATGTGTATTTAATTTCTTCACATCTCAGGCTGGGAGCTGAAAGTCTGCCCAGAGAATGGCGACCCTCCCGCTCCGCCTTCATTTGGCTTCCAAAGAGTGGGGTTCTGTACCAGAGCACAGAACCCACCTTAGACTCAGGTTCCTTGGTGAGTGACTTAATCTTTCAGTCCCACCCGTGTGACTCCTGTGGGAGTTCTGTGACTGGTGCATGCCCACGATGGCATTCACTGCATGAATGACCAGGCCCCCTGCACCACCCATTTCGTGAGGGTGCTCACAACCTGCTGACAATTCCAAATGCGCCCACGGACCACTGGCCTCGAGTTTGGAGGGGTTTCTTGCTCTGGGCTTGGGAATGAACTAAGTAGCCCATAAAGAGGCCACCTCCTCTCCCCCTGCCCTCCCCTTTTCCATGCGTCCGGCATCAAATCAGGGACGAGCTCATGGAAATGCAGGACGCATCTTTGCTCACGCCTGAGTGCCCCCTAATTGGAGTTGGGTATCTGGAAATGAAATGCTTGGCCGTGCGTGGCTGCACTCCTGCCAGATCAGATGCAAGGGAGTCCTCTCTCTGCATTACTTCCAGGAACCGTCTGGGGCTCACATGGCAGGCCTTGTGAAAGTCGGGGAGCCCCCTTCGGTCTGTCCTAAACCCACACACAGCAAGCCCTCCCATAATTCTTGTGTGCCCCCCTCCTTCGCTTGGCCTTTAAAGAGAGTTGGACATATTCAGGGGGATATGGCTATCAAAAGCCCAAAGGCTACAAGTTGCTGGCCCCATTGATGGACCCGCACGGGGAATTCCGCCATGCTTGCGAGGTGCCCGTTGTGTCTCTGTAAGAATCCTGCTCCAGCTGTGCCTCCTTCCCCATCTGTCTCCCTGTGGGACTAACTGTCTGTGCGTTCTGAGCGGATCTGCTGGCCCTTCCCCTTGTGTTGTGGCGGCCCACTCCACCTCTCCGAGATCGAGATCGTGCATGGCTGCAGAGGGGAAGCTGGTGCCGGCAGAGGCCGCCTTTGCTGCTCTGATGGCTCCTTCAGTCTGTTTCCTTTACTGCCACGGAGACCAAGCGAGCGGTCACTTGCCAGACCTGTTGGCGGGTTTCATTTTGAGGGGGGCTTTGTGCTGACCTGGCTCATCACAGACAGAGCTGACGAGCTTCTGGCTCCCACCCCCACCCCCCTACCCCCATTAATTGATGGCAGCCCCTGAAATACAAGGGAATTTAGTCTGACGGGTACCACTTACACCGTGGGACCTGGAAAGCTGTAGTACAACTGTGATGTTATGTGCCGAGATGAACAGTCTGCATTGAAATACACCCTGAATTCTGCAAGCTGAATATATTATGCCAGCTGAGTGCTTTGGCATAAGCAAGGGGAGGGGCAAAGCTAGTGCCCCCCACCAGCTGGAACTCGTGTTCAGCTACTCCTCTGACTTCCCGGATTTCAGAGGGTGTTGTCTATGTGTTTTCAAGCACCACCTGCAGTCATGAGGACTAGAGACTTGTTTGCAGAGTGAAGGCTAAGATTTGCAGGGGCAGAGTTCTATGTCCAAAGCTGGGTCCGTACATTCCTATAGAATTGTGCCATGAAGACCAGCCCTGAAGATTTCTCATAGTGGTTGGATCACATGGTATCTTGCTTAAAGTTGCCATTCCTCAGGACTGACTAATTTCTACACTGCCCAGTAGTTCGAGTTCTCACGGCCGAATAGCACATACAGTGTAATTAACACTGAACCTTCGCAAGGATGTGTTTCGGACATGGTTCTGGAGTGGAGCTTTGTGGATACCCTGGACCGGCAGACCAGCGGACCCCAGATCCAATCAACCGGACCTTTCCCTGAACGCGAAGATGAGGAAGTGAAGCTGCCCTGCTTTGGCCATGTCCTGAGAAGGCCAGACTCCCTGGAGGAGACCCTCATGTGCGGGAAAGGGGAAGGCAGGAGAGGGGAGGCCAACGCGAGGTGCAGGCCGCAGCCTCGGACGGGGAAGAGTGCAGGGAGCCCCGTGGGCAGGTCCTCTTGGAGGGCTTCCATCGGCACGGTTAAGAAGGCATCATAAAATTGCACTAGGATTTAAAGCCAGATTCCGACAGTGGAAGCAACGGGCAAACGCCTTCGCAAGGAAGGAGGCCCTCGCCCGGGCGGAAAGGTTAGCGATTTGGCGCCCAGCAGGCCTCTGTGGGGAGAGCATGCCATCTTTTTGGGGGGGGTGCTGGCGGCCACGCTCCGAGCGACCCTAGGAGCAGGCTTTCGGCCTGCGCCCGGGCAGGGCAGGCAGCGGCGGGAACTCCCCCCGCCGGAGGGCGCGGGGGTTGGCGCATCGGCCGGGGGCCCCCGGCAGGCCCCCCGCGCCCCCTTCCCCGAGCGCGCGCGGCGCCGCGCCGCGCCGCG